>NW_024422270.1:0-11306 GCF_014898765.1 Herpailurus yagouaroundi | reverse complement strand
AGGAAGGAAGGAAGGAAGGAAGGAAGGAAGGAAGGAAGGAAGGAAGGGAGAAAAGGGATGGAGAGAGAGAGAGAGACTATAACACACACACACACACACACACACACACACACACACAATTTAGTTTCTCTAAATGACATCAGCAAAATTTAATTATGCCTCCTCTGCTTGGACTATGAGTTCCTAAAGAAGAGGCATTTTGTCATATTCCTCTTTGCGGCACTAGTACCCAGCAAAGATCAGGCACATTGTTGCAAGTGAATGAAGTTACCAGATGCTTTAGCCATTGAGGATGTCCATGCAAGCTGCTACATAAGACCTTCAGGTGGACACAGACACACCTAGAGAGAGAGGGTCCTCCCAAATTCTAGATGTTAGCCTGCTCTGAGCCCCTGCACTAGGTATCTACAGGGCAATAACGTCAAGGAAGAGCACTATGCTGGGAAGCAGAATACCTGAGTTCCAGCCCCAGCTGGCCGTTCCTGGCTGTGTGGCCTGAGACGACACCCTTGCCCTCTAGCACAATGAGGGATGGGGCCAGAGAACTAGACAGTCCCATCCTGGGATGCTGTGGGTCCAAGATGCTCCGGATGAAATCCAATCCCACATTTGGCTCTTGCTCCCCATGCCCCAAGGAACTTCCATGCTTGCTCAGAGTCTGGGACAGATTGCCACAGTCAGGAATCACTTCAGCCACCATCAGGCTGAATGGAAGAAAGTGAGCCGAATAGTCATAGAGGGTGTTTCATAATCTCGGATTGTCAGACAAGAAGGTGTATCTGTCAATTTGTCAGTAAATTATTTTCCCCAGGAAAAACAACAGGAAAAAAACTGTTTTAAAGTACTAGTTACCTAATCTGACAAAGCTTAAAGATCTAGACACAGGAGAGGCTCCCCATGCCTCCCCCAACCCTGAGGATGAGGCTCCAAGACTCATCTCCAAAGGGGAGAGAGAGCCCTTTCCCAAGCCGAGGCCAGAACAGATGTCCTCAAAGTACATTCTGTCCTGGGCAGCCTGCTCGTGTCCACATGTGTGCATATGGGAGGGGGACAGCATGCTGGTGGAAAAACACCTGAGAGCTGAGAGCCCAGCAGAGACTCAGAAAGTGCTTTGTCTTCCCAAGGGTGCAAGCCATGGCAGGGGCTTGGCTGACAGCCCCCACAAAAACTGGGGAAACTGGCTCATGGATAAGTGTTCTCCCAGGGCCCTGGCTATCTACAGTAGCTGTTTGCTGGCCCAGGGGCCCACAACTCTCTGGTGCCCACCTCTAGATCACAGTTCTCGTCTGAACAAATGAAGAGAATCTCTTCACAGCACAAAGGGCAGGGGAAGTCTCTGGGTTTAAGCAGTCCTTTACTCACCCCCCACACCCCACACACCCTTGACAAGACTGTACCAGGTGTACCAGGCTCCAACTGAGCCCCCAGGTCAGCCCAGCCTTCTCTAACCAGTCCAACCTAAAGTATTGCCCGCTCCCACCCAGCCCCTCTCTGGGCTGACAGTGCCAGTGCCAGTACAAGTCAAGTCACACTGAGCTGCCACCAAATCTGAGCAGAGATGAATATCCCAGGAAAAGGAAAAGGCAAGACCACTCCTCTTCCCAGGTTGACTACATCTCAGGCAAACATCCAGGCAGCCAGGAAAGGGCGCCACATGACCATGTTCAGTGGATTAGATGCTGCTCAGCCAGAGGGCCAAGAGGACAGTGCCTGGAGTTCTGAACTGTCTGAGAGAACTCCCTGGGGAACTTGTAAGAGTCCTCAGGAAAGGCCTACCTCCCCCCTTCAGTCCCTACTCCTGAAGGCCTCACACTAGCCCATGGGGGACCCTGAAGTAGGGCTTACAATGGCTCTAAACTCTACAATCTGCCTTATGTCACACAGATAGTGTAGACAGGATTCAAACCCAAGTCTCTCTGAAGTCTGTCTCAAGGCTCTGACAACCCACGACAGATCAAACAGTCATTCATCAAGCCCAGTCTGATGCTCCTCCAGGAAAGAGCATGCCCATTACCCTCCATGTTCCAGACAGGAGCTTATCATAGCATATGGCCCAGACCCCTGGACAACAGAAAGTAAAGCCAAGTCATGGAAAGAAACTGCAAGTAGTGAAAAGGCCGCAGTTCTAAACCCCACGGATGCTTTCTCCCATCAACCTCAAAACCACCCACAAGGGCTTTGGTTGACACCTGCCCAGATGAACAGATGGGCTCAACTCCCCTGACCCACACACTCCGAGAGACCTTCAGCTTCCTCAAGGCCCCCTCCCAGCCAGGAGCCCTCACTCCAAGAGCTGCACCCAACCACTCAAACCTAAGGGCTCAATTAAAATGAAGAAAAACCCTCTGTCTTCACTTTGTGGGACCTCCGTAGCAGCTGCCCAAACATCATGGTCCCATGTGTGTCACGCTAAGGCAGCCAAGCTAGAGAAGGCCGAGGGCCTCTCTCCTCACCCTCCAAACGTTATCTCTCAGGAAGTCCCTTCAAACCACCAATTCAAAGTTCAGCTCAGAAATACCAGTAACTGGTCACCAATCACTAGCAACACCATTAGAAAACAAAACAAAGCAGAGATACAGCACCACGGGCTCTCCAGCTTCATCAAGAAGACTTCATACCTCAAACACCAATCTAATGAACATTGGAGTACTTTAATTTGCTAGTTTCTTTTTTTCTGAATAAATGTCTAGGCAACAATTAAAACCAAAAAAGACAAAACCTGCCCTCTCTGGGTTCTGAGGATTTCTTCTCTCTCCTCCCCCTTCTCTCTGCTGTTCAGAGCCTTCTATCTCCACGGGAGTCTGAGAAAATGGAACTTCAAGTCCCAAGTCCTATTTGCCGTGTACTTAATGTACGCAATCTCATTTATGTTCTAAAAATAACCCTGTGAGTTAATCACCAACAACCTCATTTTACATATAAGAAAGAGATTCTGAGAAACTCTCTAAGATGCGTGAGGCCAGACACTTAGCAGCGGGGCAAATATTCAACTTTATTTTATAGAACTAGTCTCCTTCCCAGAGGGAAGTCCAATTGAATCCAAAGGGACTCAATTTTCTGTTTACAAAAAAAAAAAAAAAAAATCCCCTTACTTCCACAATTCATGTCTGACCAATTCCAAGAGCTTCCCCCCAAACTTGATACGAAAATACTGAAGTAATCATTGGAGAAATTGAGCAAGAACATGTAGGAGGCCTTCTCTGCCAGGGCTTTGCGGGAAGGTGACAGAGTCTTTTGGCAGGATGCCTGCCCTGCTGCCAGGGCCCCTCACTCAGAGCAACAAATAAACCCTGGCATTAAAAATGAGCAGCCACCTGTATGATAATCTTGGGAACAACCTGTGGCTGCCTTGGGCCTGACTGCCTGTGGATTACAGACCAAGGAAAGGTTCCCCCCCACTGCCTCCAACAGACACGGGCTCAGACTCCTCCTGATGTGAGGAATGCAAACCCACCCACTCAAACTCCCAGTATATGCTGAAACACAGGCTGGTGGCCACATTTCCAATTATCTGGGCAAGATACCTGAGACTCAGCTGCTTCCTGGAAGGGACAATTCGGTGTGAACTAGTTTATAGTTTAGCCCTCCAGCCCCTATGGTACACACACTGTACTCCTACAAACACCCTCAGCCCTTAAGAGTGCTAGTTCACTTAGGTTTTGGGAACCTACAGGGGCAGGAAGCAGGGTAGGAAGGCCCCAGGGCAGGGATCTACACAAAGGAGGAACTTAACATAATAGCAACAATTTACTAAGGGTTTACCTTCATTAATGTAAACCCTTGTTTATATTGTCTCATCTAGCCTTCCAAAACAAACCTGACTTAGGTACCATTTATCTTCCCCATTTAACGGACCAGAAACCAGAGGTTAAAGAGCAAGTCACTCGTCCTAATGCTCAGGAAAAGTTAACCCACACTCAGAGGAGAGTATTTCTATGGGAAGACAACGTATGTGAGCTGGATGTGAAATGGGAGGGCAACTTCCTTCCCCACTGGAGGCCTCATCATCAGTTTCCTAAACTGGAGTGGGTTACTCTGAGCTGCCTCTTGGTCCTTACCAGACTTGGCAGGGCGAAGGCTGCTCCATGCCCGAAGCAAACTCAAACTCCAAAACTTCTTGAGGCAAGGGCCAGAGCAGGGAAGTCTCCAAGGCCTTCTCTGCTTCTGGGAACAGAGGGGCCTGCAGTTTCCTTGTACCACCCCCGCCCCAGCCTTCCACGTAAATCCAAAAAAATCTCGCCTCCCACCCTCTCCCTACATCCAGCCCGGAACCTCTGTTTGGGACTAGGGACTCCGATCCGGAACTGGGGGGCTGAATATCCTGGAAGAGGGCATGGGCGAACGTCCAGGGGGCCCTGTCGGGGAAATTCGGGAAAGTCCCCGAGTCCTTACCGAGCAGCGGGGACTCCTCAGGGCATGCGAGCAGCGACAGCACTGTGGTAGAGGGCACTGGGGCCGAAGTCAAGTTGCTTGCGGGGCCGGGGTGAGAGTCCGCGTCTGGGCTGGAGTCGCGACCCGAGCGCAGCTCTGAGGAAGCGTCCAAAAGCGGCAGCGGCGGGGCCCCTCGGGGTCGGAGCTCCGCGGAAGGCTGCTCGATGGCGGCGGCGCCGTTTGAGCCGCCCTGCAGCGGTGTAGGGACTCCCACCAGCTGAGGCAGGCGGTTCAAGTCGCGGCCGGCCAGGTAGTAGACGAGGGTGACGCCAAGATGCAGCGCGCAGACCGCCACGAGCAGGCGGCAGGCCCGCTGCAGGGACGCGCCCGGCATCGCCGCGCTGCCGCCCAGGAGCGGCTCCCGAAACCTCATCTTCCCGCCGCCGCTTTAAGAGGCGGGTGGGCTACCGCGGGGGGGAGGGGGGGCGGCCCGCCCGCGGGCCGCCGGCCAGGCGCTGCCCGACCACGGCTCTTGGGGGAGGGGCTGGAGGGGAGGCAGGGGAGCGCGGCTCCGGGTGGCAGGCGGCGGAACGCCGAGACTCGGACCAGCGCGGCCGCCCAGCGACTAGAAGTGCGCCCGAGGCGCGGGCGGGGGCGGGGGCGGGGCCGTCGGTTGGAGCGGGGTTTTCGGGACTGGAGCAGGGGGGCGGGGCCTCTGGGGCGGAGCCGCGGGGCGCGGGCGGGGACTCGGGAGGCGGGGCGCTGCAGGGGGCGGGGCCGTCTCCAAGAGCGGTTGGCTGCCCCGGGGCGCGGCGCTGAGCGGTCGGGTTCCCACACCACCCTCCTCCCGAGCCCTTGCCCTGTGGCTTCGGTTGCTACCCAGCCGCGCCGCCGCCTCCTCCTCCTCTTACTCACCCCTCCTCCTCCTGGCTGCCCTCCAGAGGCGCCACCACTTCCTGCGGTGCTGAAGGGCTGGGGTACGGGCCTGGGCCTACACTCGGTGGCGTAGAGAGACGCTGGTTGCTGATTTGATGGGTGGGGGGACGCGGCGGCGTTCCGGCCCGGGGCTCGGTAGGCCTGGTGGGTCCGGAAGAGGGACGGAAAAGAGTTGTCCAAGAAACGGGCTTCGACGCCGGGCGGGAGGTGGAACAGCTGAGGAGGGATTCTCTGGGACGTTCGGTACCCCTCCCTTGGCGGGGCTAGGCCCCTCTACCAATGTAAGGGCCCAGCAAGGAGGCGCGGCTCACCCTGGCCCCGTGGAGGAGACAGTGCACAAGTCTCCGCTTGTCTGGCTAACTCACCTGCAGCCCAGCCTAGGGCAGAGGCCCACCCAGCTTGGTTTTGGGTGTGTGGAGTGCCTCCTCTACGTGCATCCTGCCCCGAGAGGATGTGTGCTTCGAGAAGGAGAGTGGCAAGAAGCCTCAGTAACTCCCATGCTGGCAAACAGATAGCCAGCTTTGTTTATATAGTCTGTGTGAACCCAGACACAATCCCATGAAGTAGGAATTGCCCCCATTTTACAGATAAAGAGTTAAAGGCTTGGATGTGAGGGCTATCTGGCTGCGACATCTGTCACCCCATTGATCGCCAGGGTTGATTCGGCTGATCTGGCTGGCTAGGAGGGTGTCCCCTTCCTCCCTCTCTGCTCCAGGTGCATCCCTCCGGAAGCTGTGGTCTTGGTCGAAAAGGATAACCTTCCCACTACCTTCCCGAATAGAGGATCGGCCTTCCATCAAGGGTATAGGAGTAGCTGCGCTCCTCTCCAAACAAGCTCTGGAGGTCCATTTGTAGGAGAATGTAGGGTGGTCAAGCTTCCAAAACTCCAGATACATTCAAATGAGGCACAGCACGTGGCAGTCTGTCTTTATTTAAAAAAAAAAAAAATTGCTCAGGATTAGGCCTGGGGGGAAAAAAAAAAAGTTAAAGGCTCAAGAAGGCTAAAAACTTGCTTAAGGGGACGTCCGGGTGGGTCAGTCGGTTAAGCATCTGACTTGATTTCAGCTCAGGTCATGATCCCACGGTTTGTGAGATCCAACCCTGCTTCCTGGCTCTGCTGACAGCACAAAGCCTACTTGGGATTCTCTCTCTGGCCCTCCCCTGTGTGCACTCTCTCTCTCAAAATAAATAAACTTAAAAAAAAACTTGCCTAAGATCCCACAGCTGGTGAGGGACAGAGTCAGAATTCTGTCTTCAAAACCTTTATACACCACACATTTAACCCTTGTTGATTTGCAGGTAAGGGCTGGAGGCTATCGGGGTGATAGGCCTAGGCACTGAAGTTGTGTGGTTCAAATTTGACTCAGAGGCCACTCCTCAGGCACACCTGATGCCTGAGTGAGCAGGGGCACCTGACCCCTGAGAAAGACCCATGAGAGTGCTATTATTTATGTGGATGGAGAGGGTGACAGCTCTGGCAGCCAACTCTAAAGTGGAGGGAATGATAGCAAGAGCTAGCATAGATTGAGAGTTTACTATATGCCAGTCAAACACAAGCCTAACTGCTTTATATGCATTGTCTCAATCCTAACAACACTTTGAAGTAGGTACTTGTTCCTGTCTCCATTTCACAGCTGAGAAAACTGAGGCTCAGGAGTTCACTCTTGGTTGTGATTATACAGGATACTTTCTTCACTTGCCTTTCTGGACACCAGGCTTTCCTGATCTTCCTCACTTCACTGGTCACTCCTCTGTCTCCCTTGTGGGCTTCTCCTCCTCTTCACCCATTGTTGAAGGCCCCAGGCCACTGTCTATGATGCTCTTTTCTGTCAGTACTGAATCCCTAGGAGTGATTTATAACATCTGTATGCTAATAACCACAAAATTTCTGTCTTCCCCAGCTGTTGAAAGCCTCAGAACATGGCACATGATACTCTTTTCTGTCTACACACTCCCTAGGAGTAATTTATAATAATTGTTTGCTGATGACTCCAACATTTCTATCTGCAGCCTAGATCTTCAGACTGATTTTCAAGTGCCTCAAACCAGTATCTCAAACTCAATACATCCTGCCCTCAATAACCTACTCCTTATACGCCACTCTCATTCTTATCTACGTCAGGGAATGGCACCATTGCTCATCCAGTTCCTCAAGCCCAAAACCTAAAAGGTATCCTTGATGTGCCTCTCTTACACTCAAATGCCATTTCCAATCCCTTGGCAAGTTTTGTCAGTGCTACCTTTAAATCATCAGAATTAACCACTTATTAATTCTGTTGCAACTATCTTGGACCAAGCCACCATCATCTTGGCCTGGGTTATATGGTAGCCTCCTAATTGGTCACCCTGCTTTCACCTTCTCCGTGCCCCCCTCCACAGTCTGTTCTCCAAACAGCATTTAGGAAGATCTTTGTAAGCATCAATCAGGTCATGCCATTTTTCAGAATGAAATCCAAATATGTAGGAGCCCTATCTAATTGGTTCCTAGCTCTCCTCTCCACCCACATCTGTCACTCCCTACCTGCTCTACCTGCTTTAGCCACACTAACCTAATTACTGTTCTCTTATTTTGCTTATTTTTTCCTGCCTCAGGGCCTTTATACTTTCTATTCAGTCTTAAATAGTCTTCCCCCATATTTCATTCAGATTTCTCAAATGTCACCTTAAGAAAGAGGTCTTTTTAGACTACCCTATGTGGAATAGTTCCAAATATACTTATCCTGCATGATTTTTTTCAGAGCCTGTATCACTACCCAGCACTATATATTTATTTATTGTTGTCTGTCTCCCTTATTAGACGATGGGCTCCATGAATGCAGGAACTTTCATTTGCTACTGTATCCTCAGCTCCTGGAACTGAACTGGCACTTAGTTGACACTTAGTAAATATTTGTTAAAATACCTAATAAATGAGGGGCACCTAAGTGGCTCAGTCAGTTAAGCATCCGACTCTTGATTTCAGCTCAGGTCATGATCTCACAGTTCATGAGTTCAAACCCTGTGTCGGGCTCCACGCTGACAGCACAGAGCCTGCTTGGGATTGTCTGTCTCCCTGTCGCTCTGCCCCTCCCCAGCGTGTGCACACGTGCTCTCTCTCTCTCTCTCTCTCTCTCTCAAAAATAATTAATTTTAAAAAACTGTTGGGGCGCCTGGGTGGCGCAGTCGGTTAAGCGTCCGACTTCAGCCAGGTCACGATCTCGCGGTCCGTGAGTTCGAGCCCCGCGTCGGGCTCTGGGCTGATGGCTCAGAGCCTGGAGCTTGTTTCTGATTCTGTGTCTCCCTCTCTCTCTGCCCCTCCCCCGTTCATGCTCTGTCTCTCTCTGTCCCAAAAATAAAATAAACGTTGAAAGAAAAATTAAAAAAAAAAAAAAACCTGTTAAATGAACGCTTATGATCATCTTGATTATGTGGGAAGGGGATAAGAACTATTGTTAAGTTATTTTATTTGTTTGTTTGTTTGTTGCTAAATTATTTGAAACACATAAGTTAAGAGCTGTTCACCAGGGAGCTGCTAAAGGTGAAGCTGACCCCAACAGCCTATGCCTAGAGGAAAATGCCTGACCAATGAGTGAGGAGGGTTATAACAGACCCCATCTGAAAAATGAGAAGGGAAAATGAAGATATGTGTTCCTTGTGTCCAGATGATGGGCAGGAGACAGGACTGAGGGGAGGTTAGGGGGTCACAGAACTATCCCAGAACCCTCTCTGTGGCCAGAAAGCAAGGAAACTGCTAACTATCTATTCCTTGGGAGCATGCAGAGCCCACAAGGTTCCCACCAGCTTTATCAGCACCCCCACCCCCATCTAGAGGTGCCTAGAATTGGTAAATTTTCTGCTTCAGAAAGGTCCAGAGACCAGAAACCTTCAGAACAATATTGCCCAGCTGTCCAAACATGAACTGGTATTGCAGACAGACCCAAGACAACTTTCTCCAGCCTTTTCCACTTTCACCTTTGTCAGGTTGAAAACTAATCCCATCAGAGGAGATACCGGAAGAGGAAGTTGCAGTGCTGACTGGCCAAAAACTGGAATCTGGGTTTTGTAGTTTGCCTGTTGAGTGTTGATCTGCCCAGAATTACCCACCTCCCCACTTCTCCCCGCAGGCTGCCCGCAGGTAGACATTTCCTCTACCCTTTCACAGCACCCTTATCTGCACCTGTCAGTTTACATTTCTCTTTTACCTTAGTAGATCAGAAGGACATAGAATAGTGCCTGGCACACAGTAGACAGTTGTTTCAGTTATCTAGATCTGCATAAGATATTACCCCAAAACTTAGTGTCTTCAAACTAACCATTTCTATCTCACAGTTGTTCTGCTTCACATGGTGTCATCTGGGGCACTGGCAGAGTCAAAAGTCCCCAAATGATTTCACTCACACTGGCAGTTTGTGTAGGCTAGAGGCTGACTGAGAATGATCGTGGGTCAGGGGCCTTGGCTCTTCTCCATTTGGACCTCTCCATAAAGGCCTTTCACATGGCTGCTCAGGTTTCCTCACAAAATGAAAGGTACATTCTAAGAAGGAGCATTTCAAGACAAGGTAAGAAGATGTAGACCCCTTAAGGCCCAGCCTTAAGCATCACTTCTGTGGATATTTTACGTAAAACAACTTACTGAGCAGTCCAGATTGAAGGGGAATAGATGTCTCCTCTTCTGGGTGGGTGGACAAGTAAAGAATCGGCAGCCATCTTTTTTTTTTTTTTTTAAATGTTTTATTTATTTTTGAGAAAGAGAGAGATACAGAGCTCGAGCAGGGGAGGGGCAGAGAGTGGGAGACACAGAATCCGAAGCAGGCTCCAGGCTCTGAACTGTCAACACAGAGCCCAATGTAGGGCTCAAACTCACGGACCACGAGACCATGACCAGAGCCAAAGCCAGACGCTTAACCCAATTAGGCACCCCGGCAGCTACCTATTTTTTAATCCACTGTAGTTTTCCCAGTGGCCACAAATTATTTAGGAAAAATTTGAGCATGAAAATAAATATTGATAGAAACAGTTCACAGCCAATTGAACAAAATAAGAAACCATGTGTTCATACTGAATAAATAAAGAAATGAACATTTGATGAGTAACAAGATATTTACATAATTTCAAAGTACCTCCTCCACAATATGCTTACAATTTCAATGGGAAACATTAGAAAAATCCAAATTTTAAAACATTCTTGAAAATAACTATCTTGACCTCTTTAAAAAATGTCAAGTTCATGATAGTAAATGAAAAACTGGGGAACTTTTCCCCCACTGAAGGAGACTAAAGAGACATGATGACCAAATGCAACACTGTGATTCTGAAGTGGATCCTTCTGCTATAAAATATTTTGGGGATGACCAGTGAAACTTGAATGCAGACTAAGGATAAGGATAGTATTGTATTGATGTTAATTTCCTAATTTTGATGGTTGCATTGTGGTTATGTTCAAAATATGCATATAATATTTATGGGGTGGGGTGCCTGGGTGGCTAAATCTGTTAAGCATCTGACTTTGGCTCAGGTCATGATCATAGTTCATGAGTTTGAGCCATACACTGGGCTCTCTGCTGTCAGCTCAGAGCCCACTTTGGATCCTCTGGCTCCCTCTCTCCCTCCTCTTTCTCTGCCTCGCTCTCTCTCTCTCTCTCTCTCAAAAATAAATAAACATTAAAAAAATTTATAAAAACGAAAGAGAGAAAGAAGGAAATAGGGACACCTGGATGGCTCATCAGTTAAATGTCCAACTCTTAATTTTTTTTTCCAACTCTTAATTTCAGCTCAAGTTATGATCTCACGATTTGTGAGATAAAGCCCTGTGTCAGCCTCTACAGGTTCTGTGGGCTCAGTGTGGAGTCTGCTTGGGATTCTCTCTCTCCCTCTCTCTCTGCCCCTCCCCCACTTGTTCTCTCTCTCTTTCTCTCTCCCCCGCCAAAATAAATAAATAAACATAAGAAACCAAGAAAGAAAGAAAGAAAGAGAAAGAAAGAAAGAAAGAAAGAAAGAAAGAAAGAAAGAAAGAAAGAAAG
>NW_024422269.1:0-11312 GCF_014898765.1 Herpailurus yagouaroundi | reverse complement strand
AGGAAGGAAGGAAGGAAGGAAGGAAGGAAGGAAGGAAGGAAGGAAGGGAGAAAAGGGATGGAGAGAGAGAGAGAGACTATAACACACACACACACACACACACACACACACACACACACACAATTTAGTTTCTCTAAATGACATCAGCAAAATTTAATTATGCCTCCTCTGCTTGGACTATGAGTTCCTAAAGAAGAGGCATTTTGTCATATTCCTCTTTGCGGCACTAGTACCCAGCAAAGATCAGGCACATTGTTGCAAGTGAATGAAGTTACCAGATGCTTTAGCCATTGAGGATGTCCATGCAAGCTGCTACATAAGACCTTCAGGTGGACACAGACACACCTAGAGAGAGAGGGTCCTCCCAAATTCTAGATGTTAGCCTGCTCTGAGCCCCTGCACTAGGTATCTACAGGGCAATAACGTCAAGGAAGAGCACTATGCTGGGAAGCAGAATACCTGAGTTCCAGCCCCAGCTGGCCGTTCCTGGCTGTGTGGCCTGAGACGACACCCTTGCCCTCTAGCACAATGAGGGATGGGGCCAGAGAACTAGACAGTCCCATCCTGGGATGCTGTGGGTCCAAGATGCTCCGGATGAAATCCAATCCCACATTTGGCTCTTGCTCCCCATGCCCCAAGGAACTTCCATGCTTGCTCAGAGTCTGGGACAGATTGCCACAGTCAGGAATCACTTCAGCCACCATCAGGCTGAATGGAAGAAAGTGAGCCGAATAGTCATAGAGGGTGTTTCATAATCTCGGATTGTCAGACAAGAAGGTGTATCTGTCAATTTGTCAGTAAATTATTTTCCCCAGGAAAAACAACAGGAAAAAAACTGTTTTAAAGTACTAGTTACCTAATCTGACAAAGCTTAAAGATCTAGACACAGGAGAGGCTCCCCATGCCTCCCCCAACCCTGAGGATGAGGCTCCAAGACTCATCTCCAAAGGGGAGAGAGAGCCCTTTCCCAAGCCGAGGCCAGAACAGATGTCCTCAAAGTACATTCTGTCCTGGGCAGCCTGCTCGTGTCCACATGTGTGCATATGGGAGGGGGACAGCATGCTGGTGGAAAAACACCTGAGAGCTGAGAGCCCAGCAGAGACTCAGAAAGTGCTTTGTCTTCCCAAGGGTGCAAGCCATGGCAGGGGCTTGGCTGACAGCCCCCACAAAAACTGGGGAAACTGGCTCATGGATAAGTGTTCTCCCAGGGCCCTGGCTATCTACAGTAGCTGTTTGCTGGCCCAGGGGCCCACAACTCTCTGGTGCCCACCTCTAGATCACAGTTCTCGTCTGAACAAATGAAGAGAATCTCTTCACAGCACAAAGGGCAGGGGAAGTCTCTGGGTTTAAGCAGTCCTTTACTCACCCCCCACACCCCACACACCCTTGACAAGACTGTACCAGGTGTACCAGGCTCCAACTGAGCCCCCAGGTCAGCCCAGCCTTCTCTAACCAGTCCAACCTAAAGTATTGCCCGCTCCCACCCAGCCCCTCTCTGGGCTGACAGTGCCAGTGCCAGTACAAGTCAAGTCACACTGAGCTGCCACCAAATCTGAGCAGAGATGAATATCCCAGGAAAAGGAAAAGGCAAGACCACTCCTCTTCCCAGGTTGACTACATCTCAGGCAAACATCCAGGCAGCCAGGAAAGGGCGCCACATGACCATGTTCAGTGGATTAGATGCTGCTCAGCCAGAGGGCCAAGAGGACAGTGCCTGGAGTTCTGAACTGTCTGAGAGAACTCCCTGGGGAACTTGTAAGAGTCCTCAGGAAAGGCCTACCTCCCCCCTTCAGTCCCTACTCCTGAAGGCCTCACACTAGCCCATGGGGGACCCTGAAGTAGGGCTTACAATGGCTCTAAACTCTACAATCTGCCTTATGTCACACAGATAGTGTAGACAGGATTCAAACCCAAGTCTCTCTGAAGTCTGTCTCAAGGCTCTGACAACCCACGACAGATCAAACAGTCATTCATCAAGCCCAGTCTGATGCTCCTCCAGGAAAGAGCATGCCCATTACCCTCCATGTTCCAGACAGGAGCTTATCATAGCATATGGCCCAGACCCCTGGACAACAGAAAGTAAAGCCAAGTCATGGAAAGAAACTGCAAGTAGTGAAAAGGCCGCAGTTCTAAACCCCACGGATGCTTTCTCCCATCAACCTCAAAACCACCCACAAGGGCTTTGGTTGACACCTGCCCAGATGAACAGATGGGCTCAACTCCCCTGACCCACACACTCCGAGAGACCTTCAGCTTCCTCAAGGCCCCCTCCCAGCCAGGAGCCCTCACTCCAAGAGCTGCACCCAACCACTCAAACCTAAGGGCTCAATTAAAATGAAGAAAAACCCTCTGTCTTCACTTTGTGGGACCTCCGTAGCAGCTGCCCAAACATCATGGTCCCATGTGTGTCACGCTAAGGCAGCCAAGCTAGAGAAGGCCGAGGGCCTCTCTCCTCACCCTCCAAACGTTATCTCTCAGGAAGTCCCTTCAAACCACCAATTCAAAGTTCAGCTCAGAAATACCAGTAACTGGTCACCAATCACTAGCAACACCATTAGAAAACAAAACAAAGCAGAGATACAGCACCACGGGCTCTCCAGCTTCATCAAGAAGACTTCATACCTCAAACACCAATCTAATGAACATTGGAGTACTTTAATTTGCTAGTTTCTTTTTTTCTGAATAAATGTCTAGGCAACAATTAAAACCAAAAAAGACAAAACCTGCCCTCTCTGGGTTCTGAGGATTTCTTCTCTCTCCTCCCCCTTCTCTCTGCTGTTCAGAGCCTTCTATCTCCACGGGAGTCTGAGAAAATGGAACTTCAAGTCCCAAGTCCTATTTGCCGTGTACTTAATGTACGCAATCTCATTTATGTTCTAAAAATAACCCTGTGAGTTAATCACCAACAACCTCATTTTACATATAAGAAAGAGATTCTGAGAAACTCTCTAAGATGCGTGAGGCCAGACACTTAGCAGCGGGGCAAATATTCAACTTTATTTTATAGAACTAGTCTCCTTCCCAGAGGGAAGTCCAATTGAATCCAAAGGGACTCAATTTTCTTTTTACAAAAAAAAAAAAAAAAAATCCCCTTACTTCCACAATTCATGTCTGACCAATTCCAAGAGCTTCCCCCCCAAACTTGATACGAAAATACTGAAGTAATCATTGGAGAAATTGAGCAAGAACATGTAGGAGGCCTTCTCTGCCAGGGCTTTGCGGGAAGGTGACAGAGTCTTTTGGCAGGATGCCTGCCCTGCTGCCAGGGCCCCTCACTCAGAGCAACAAATAAACCCTGGCATTAAAAATGAGCAGCCACCTGTATGATAATCTTGGGAACAACCTGTGGCTGCCTTGGGCCTGACTGCCTGTGGATTACAGACCAAGGAAAGGTTCCCCCCCCACTGCCTCCAACAGACACGGGCTCAGACTCCTCCTGATGTGAGGAATGCAAACCCACCCACTCAAACTCCCAGTATATGCTGAAACACAGGCTGGTGGCCACATTTCCAATTATCTGGGCAAGATACCTGAGACTCAGCTGCTTCCTGGAAGGGACAATTCGGTGTGAACTAGTTTATAGTTTAGCCCTCCAGCCCCTATGGTACACACACTGTACTCCTACAAACACCCTCAGCCCTTAAGAGTGCTAGTTCACTTAGGTTTTGGGAACCTACAGGGGCAGGAAGCAGGGTAGGAAGGCCCCAGGGCAGGGATCTACACAAAGGAGGAACTTAACATAATAGCAACAATTTACTAAGGGTTTACCTTCATTAATGTAAACCCTTGTTTATATTGTCTCATCTAGCCTTCCAAAACAAACCTGACTTAGGTACCATTTATCTTCCCCATTTAACGGACCAGAAACCAGAGGTTAAAGAGCAAGTCACTCGTCCTAATGCTCAGGAAAAGTTAACCCACACTCAGAGGAGAGTATTTCTATGGGAAGACAACGTATGTGAGCTGGATGTGAAATGGGAGGGCAACTTCCTTCCCCACTGGAGGCCTCATCATCAGTTTCCTAAACTGGAGTGGGTTACTCTGAGCTGCCTCTTGGTCCTTACCAGACTTGGCAGGGCGAAGGCTGCTCCATGCCCGAAGCAAACTCAAACTCCAAAACTTCTTGAGGCAAGGGCCAGAGCAGGGAAGTCTCCAAGGCCTTCTCTGCTTCTGGGAACAGAGGGGCCTGCAGTTTCCTTGTACCACCCCCGCCCCAGCCTTCCACGTAAATCCAAAAAAATCTCGCCTCCCACCCTCTCCCTACATCCAGCCCGGAACCTCTGTTTGGGACTAGGGACTCCGATCCGGAACTGGGGGGCTGAATATCCTGGAAGAGGGCATGGGCGAACGTCCAGGGGGCCCTGTCGGGGAAATTCGGGAAAGTCCCCGAGTCCTTACCGAGCAGCGGGGACTCCTCAGGGCATGCGAGCAGCGACAGCACTGTGGTAGAGGGCACTGGGGCCGAAGTCAAGTTGCTTGCGGGGCCGGGGTGAGAGTCCGCGTCTGGGCTGGAGTCGCGACCCGAGCGCAGCTCTGAGGAAGCGTCCAAAAGCGGCAGCGGCGGGGCCCCTCGGGGTCGGAGCTCCGCGGAAGGCTGCTCGATGGCGGCGGCGCCGTTTGAGCCGCCCTGCAGCGGTGTAGGGACTCCCACCAGCTGAGGCAGGCGGTTCAAGTCGCGGCCGGCCAGGTAGTAGACGAGGGTGACGCCAAGATGCAGCGCGCAGACCGCCACGAGCAGGCGGCAGGCCCGCTGCAGGGACGCGCCCGGCATCGCCGCGCTGCCGCCCAGGAGCGGCTCCCGAAACCTCATCTTCCCGCCGCCGCTTTAAGAGGCGGGTGGGCTACCGCGGGGGGGAGGGGGGGCGGCCCGCCCGCGGGCCGCCGGCCAGGCGCTGCCCGACCACGGCTCTTGGGGGAGGGGCTGGAGGGGAGGCAGGGGAGCGCGGCTCCGGGTGGCAGGCGGCGGAACGCCGAGACTCGGACCAGCGCGGCCGCCCAGCGACTAGAAGTGCGCCCGAGGCGCGGGCGGGGGCGGGGGCGGGGCCGTCGGTTGGAGCGGGGTTTTCGGGACTGGAGCAGGGGGGCGGGGCCTCTGGGGCGGAGCCGCGGGGCGCGGGCGGGGACTCGGGAGGCGGGGCGCTGCAGGGGGCGGGGCCGTCTCCAAGAGCGGTTGGCTGCCCCGGGGCGCGGCGCTGAGCGGTCGGGTTCCCACACCACCCTCCTCCCGAGCCCTTGCCCTGTGGCTTCGGTTGCTACCCAGCCGCGCCGCCGCCTCCTCCTCCTCTTACTCACCCCTCCTCCTCCTGGCTGCCCTCCAGAGGCGCCACCACTTCCTGCGGTGCTGAAGGGCTGGGGTACGGGCCTGGGCCTACACTCGGTGGCGTAGAGAGACGCTGGTTGCTGATTTGATGGGTGGGGGGACGCGGCGGCGTTCCGGCCCGGGGCTCGGTAGGCCTGGTGGGTCCGGAAGAGGGACGGAAAAGAGTTGTCCAAGAAACGGGCTTCGACGCCGGGCGGGAGGTGGAACAGCTGAGGAGGGATTCTCTGGGACGTTCGGTACCCCTCCCTTGGCGGGGCTAGGCCCCTCTACCAATGTAAGGGCCCAGCAAGGAGGCGCGGCTCACCCTGGCCCCGTGGAGGAGACAGTGCACAAGTCTCCGCTTGTCTGGCTAACTCACCTGCAGCCCAGCCTAGGGCAGAGGCCCACCCAGCTTGGTTTTGGGTGTGTGGAGTGCCTCCTCTACGTGCATCCTGCCCCGAGAGGATGTGTGCTTCGAGAAGGAGAGTGGCAAGAAGCCTCAGTAACTCCCATGCTGGCAAACAGATAGCCAGCTTTGTTTATATAGTCTGTGTGAACCCAGACACAATCCCATGAAGTAGGAATTGCCCCCATTTTACAGATAAAGAGTTAAAGGCTTGGATGTGAGGGCTATCTGGCTGCGACATCTGTCACCCCATTGATCGCCAGGGTTGATTCGGCTGATCTGGCTGGCTAGGAGGGTGTCCCCTTCCTCCCTCTCTGCTCCAGGTGCATCCCTCCGGAAGCTGTGGTCTTGGTCGAAAAGGATAACCTTCCCACTACCTTCCCGAATAGAGGATCGGCCTTCCATCAAGGGTATAGGAGTAGCTGCGCTCCTCTCCAAACAAGCTCTGGAGGTCCATTTGTAGGAGAATGTAGGGTGGTCAAGCTTCCAAAACTCCAGATACATTCAAATGAGGCACAGCACGTGGCAGTCTGTCTTTATTTAAAAAAAAAAAAAATTGCTCAGGATTAGGCCTGGGGGGAAAAAAAAAAAGTTAAAGGCTCAAGAAGGCTAAAAACTTGCTTAAGGGGACGTCCGGGTGGGTCAGTCGGTTAAGCATCTGACTTGATTTCAGCTCAGGTCATGATCCCACGGTTTGTGAGATCCAACCCTGCTTCCTGGCTCTGCTGACAGCACAAAGCCTACTTGGGATTCTCTCTCTGGCCCTCCCCTGTGTGCACTCTCTCTCTCAAAATAAATAAACTTAAAAAAAAACTTGCCTAAGATCCCACAGCTGGTGAGGGACAGAGTCAGAATTCTGTCTTCAAAACCTTTATACACCACACATTTAACCCTTGTTGATTTGCAGGTAAGGGCTGGAGGCTATCGGGGTGATAGGCCTAGGCACTGAAGTTGTGTGGTTCAAATTTGACTCAGAGGCCACTCCTCAGGCACACCTGATGCCTGAGTGAGCAGGGGCACCTGACCCCTGAGAAAGACCCATGAGAGTGCTATTATTTATGTGGATGGAGAGGGTGACAGCTCTGGCAGCCAACTCTAAAGTGGAGGGAATGATAGCAAGAGCTAGCATAGATTGAGAGTTTACTATATGCCAGTCAAACACAAGCCTAACTGCTTTATATGCATTGTCTCAATCCTAACAACACTTTGAAGTAGGTACTTGTTCCTGTCTCCATTTCACAGCTGAGAAAACTGAGGCTCAGGAGTTCACTCTTGGTTGTGATTATACAGGATACTTTCTTCACTTGCCTTTCTGGACACCAGGCTTTCCTGATCTTCCTCACTTCACTGGTCACTCCTCTGTCTCCCTTGTGGGCTTCTCCTCCTCTTCACCCATTGTTGAAGGCCCCAGGCCACTGTCTATGATGCTCTTTTCTGTCAGTACTGAATCCCTAGGAGTGATTTATAACATCTGTATGCTAATAACCACAAAATTTCTGTCTTCCCCAGCTGTTGAAAGCCTCAGAACATGGCACATGATACTCTTTTCTGTCTACACACTCCCTAGGAGTAATTTATAATAATTGTTTGCTGATGACTCCAACATTTCTATCTGCAGCCTAGATCTTCAGACTGATTTTCAAGTGCCTCAAACCAGTATCTCAAACTCAATACATCCTGCCCTCAATAACCTACTCCTTATACGCCACTCTCATTCTTATCTACGTCAGGGAATGGCACCATTGCTCATCCAGTTCCTCAAGCCCAAAACCTAAAAGGTATCCTTGATGTGCCTCTCTTACACTCAAATGCCATTTCCAATCCCTTGGCAAGTTTTGTCAGTGCTACCTTTAAATCATCAGAATTAACCACTTATTAATTCTGTTGCAACTATCTTGGACCAAGCCACCATCATCTTGGCCTGGGTTATATGGTAGCCTCCTAATTGGTCACCCTGCTTTCACCTTCTCCGTGCCCCCCTCCACAGTCTGTTCTCCAAACAGCATTTAGGAAGATCTTTGTAAGCATCAATCAGGTCATGCCATTTTTCAGAATGAAATCCAAATATGTAGGAGCCCTATCTAATTGGTTCCTAGCTCTCCTCTCCACCCACATCTGTCACTCCCTACCTGCTCTACCTGCTTTAGCCACACTAACCTAATTACTGTTCTCTTATTTTGCTTATTTTTTCCTGCCTCAGGGCCTTTATACTTTCTATTCAGTCTTAAATAGTCTTCCCCCATATTTCATTCAGATTTCTCAAATGTCACCTTAAGAAAGAGGTCTTTTTAGACTACCCTATGTGGAATAGTTCCAAATATACTTATCCTGCATGATTTTTTTCAGAGCCTGTATCACTACCCAGCACTATATATTTATTTATTGTTGTCTGTCTCCCTTATTAGACGATGGGCTCCATGAATGCAGGAACTTTCATTTGCTACTGTATCCTCAGCTCCTGGAACTGAACTGGCACTTAGTTGACACTTAGTAAATATTTGTTAAAATACCTAATAAATGAGGGGCACCTAAGTGGCTCAGTCAGTTAAGCATCCGACTCTTGATTTCAGCTCAGGTCATGATCTCACAGTTCATGAGTTCAAACCCTGTGTCGGGCTCCACGCTGACAGCACAGAGCCTGCTTGGGATTGTCTGTCTCCCTGTCGCTCTGCCCCTCCCCAGCGTGTGCACACGTGCTCTCTCTCTCTCTCTCTCTCTCTCTCAAAAATAATTAATTTTAAAAAACTGTTGGGGCGCCTGGGTGGCGCAGTCGGTTAAGCGTCCGACTTCAGCCAGGTCACGATCTCGCGGTCCGTGAGTTCGAGCCCCGCGTCGGGCTCTGGGCTGATGGCTCAGAGCCTGGAGCTTGTTTCTGATTCTGTGTCTCCCTCTCTCTCTGCCCCTCCCCCGTTCATGCTCTGTCTCTCTCTGTCCCAAAAATAAAATAAACGTTGAAAGAAAAATTAAAAAAAAAAAAAAACCTGTTAAATGAACGCTTATGATCATCTTGATTATGTGGGAAGGGGATAAGAACTATTGTTAAGTTATTTTATTTGTTTGTTTGTTTGTTGCTAAATTATTTGAAACACATAAGTTAAGAGCTGTTCACCAGGGAGCTGCTAAAGGTGAAGCTGACCCCAACAGCCTATGCCTAGAGGAAAATGCCTGACCAATGAGTGAGGAGGGTTATAACAGACCCCATCTGAAAAATGAGAAGGGAAAATGAAGATATGTGTTCCTTGTGTCCAGATGATGGGCAGGAGACAGGACTGAGGGGAGGTTAGGGGGTCACAGAACTATCCCAGAACCCTCTCTGTGGCCAGAAAGCAAGGAAACTGCTAACTATCTATTCCTTGGGAGCATGCAGAGCCCACAAGGTTCCCACCAGCTTTATCAGCACCCCCACCCCCATCTAGAGGTGCCTAGAATTGGTAAATTTTCTGCTTCAGAAAGGTCCAGAGACCAGAAACCTTCAGAACAATATTGCCCAGCTGTCCAAACATGAACTGGTATTGCAGACAGACCCAAGACAACTTTCTCCAGCCTTTTCCACTTTCACCTTTGTCAGGTTGAAAACTAATCCCATCAGAGGAGATACCGGAAGAGGAAGTTGCAGTGCTGACTGGCCAAAAACTGGAATCTGGGTTTTGTAGTTTGCCTGTTGAGTGTTGATCTGCCCAGAATTACCCACCTCCCCACTTCTCCCCGCAGGCTGCCCGCAGGTAGACATTTCCTCTACCCTTTCACAGCACCCTTATCTGCACCTGTCAGTTTACATTTCTCTTTTACCTTAGTAGATCAGAAGGACATAGAATAGTGCCTGGCACACAGTAGACAGTTGTTTCAGTTATCTAGATCTGCATAAGATATTACCCCAAAACTTAGTGTCTTCAAACTAACCATTTCTATCTCACAGTTGTTCTGCTTCACATGGTGTCATCTGGGGCACTGGCAGAGTCAAAAGTCCCCAAATGATTTCACTCACACTGGCAGTTTGTGTAGGCTAGAGGCTGACTGAGAATGATCGTGGGTCAGGGGCCTTGGCTCTTCTCCATTTGGACCTCTCCATAAAGGCCTTTCACATGGCTGCTCAGGTTTCCTCACAAAATGAAAGGTACATTCTAAGAAGGAGCATTTCAAGACAAGGTAAGAAGATGTAGACCCCTTAAGGCCCAGCCTTAAGCATCACTTCTGTGGATATTTTACGTAAAACAACTTACTGAGCAGTCCAGATTGAAGGGGAATAGATGTCTCCTCTTCTGGGTGGGTGGACAAGTAAAGAATCGGCAGCCATCTTTTTTTTTTTTTTTTAAATGTTTTATTTATTTTTGAGAAAGAGAGAGATACAGAGCTCGAGCAGGGGAGGGGCAGAGAGTGGGAGACACAGAATCCGAAGCAGGCTCCAGGCTCTGAACTGTCAACACAGAGCCCAATGTAGGGCTCAAACTCACGGACCACGAGACCATGACCAGAGCCAAAGCCAGACGCTTAACCCAATTAGGCACCCCGGCAGCTACCTATTTTTTAATCCACTGTAGTTTTCCCAGTGGCCACAAATTATTTAGGAAAAATTTGAGCATGAAAATAAATATTGATAGAAACAGTTCACAGCCAATTGAACAAAATAAGAAACCATGTGTTCATACTGAATAAATAAAGAAATGAACATTTGATGAGTAACAAGATATTTACATAATTTCAAAGTACCTCCTCCACAATATGCTTACAATTTCAATGGGAAACATTAGAAAAATCCAAATTTTAAAACATTCTTGAAAATAACTATCTTGACCTCTTTAAAAAATGTCAAGTTCATGATAGTAAATGAAAAACTGGGGAACTTTTCCCCCACTGAAGGAGACTAAAGAGACATGATGACCAAATGCAACACTGTGATTCTGAAGTGGATCCTTCTGCTATAAAATATTTTGGGGATGACCAGTGAAACTTGAATGCAGACTAAGGATAAGGATAGTATTGTATTGATGTTAATTTCCTAATTTTGATGGTTGCATTGTGGTTATGTTCAAAATATGCATATAATATTTATGGGGTGGGGTGCCTGGGTGGCTAAATCTGTTAAGCATCTGACTTTGGCTCAGGTCATGATCATAGTTCATGAGTTTGAGCCATACACTGGGCTCTCTGCTGTCAGCTCAGAGCCCACTTTGGATCCTCTGGCTCCCTCTCTCCCTCCTCTTTCTCTGCCTCGCTCTCTCTCTCTCTCTCTCTCAAAAATAAATAAACATTAAAAAAATTTATAAAAACGAAAGAGAGAAAGAAGGAAATAGGGACACCTGGATGGCTCATCAGTTAAATGTCCAACTCTTAATTTTTTTTTCCAACTCTTAATTTCAGCTCAAGTTATGATCTCACGATTTGTGAGATAAAGCCCTGTGTCAGCCTCTACAGGTTCTGTGGGCTCAGTGTGGAGTCTGCTTGGGATTCTCTCTCTCCCTCTCTCTCTGCCCCTCCCCCACTTGTTCTCTCTCTCTTTCTCTCTCCCCCGCCAAAATAAATAAATAAACATAAGAAACCAAGAAAGAAAGAAAGAAAGAGAAAGAAAGAAAGAAAGAAAGAAAGAAAGAAAGAAAGAAAGAAAGAAAG
>NW_024422268.1:0-7203 GCF_014898765.1 Herpailurus yagouaroundi | reverse complement strand
GGACACAGGTATGCTGTTTCAAATGGGCACATGCACCCCGATGTTTATAGCAACACTATCAACAATAGCCAAAGTACAGAAAAAGAGCCCAAATGTCCATTGATGGATGAATGGATAAAGAAGATGTGGTGTGTATGTATATATATATATAGGTGTGTATATATATATATACACACACACACATACACACACACACACACACATA
Source organism: Herpailurus yagouaroundi (assembly GCF_014898765.1). NCBI lineage: Eukaryota > Metazoa > Chordata > Mammalia > Carnivora > Felidae > Herpailurus > Herpailurus yagouaroundi. Next base: position 6,998 of record NW_024422268.1, on the reverse strand, counting down.
CACATAATGGAGTATTACTCGGCAATCAAAAAGAATGAAATCTTGCCATTTGCAACTACGTGGATGGAATTGGAGGGTATTATGCTAAGTGAAATTAGTCAGAGAAAGACAAATATCATATGACTTCACTCATATGAGGACTTTAAGATACAAAACAGATGAACACAAAGGAAGGGAAGCAAAAATAATATAAAAACAGGGAGAGGAACAAAAACATTAAGAGGCTCTTAAATATGGAGAACGAACAGAGGGTTACTGAAGGGGCTGTGGGGGGGGGATGGGCTAAATGGGTAAGAGGCATTAAGGAATCTACTCCTGAAATCACTGTTGCACTATATGCTAACTAACTTATATGTAAATTTAAAAAAATAATAAATTAGGGGCGCCTGGGTGGCTCAGTCGGTTAAGCAGCTGACTTCAGCTCAGGTCATGATCTGGTGGTTTGTGGGTGGAGCCCCACGTTGGGCTCCGGGCTGACAGCTTGGAGTCTGGAGCCTGTTTCGGATTCTGTGTCTCCCTCTCTCTGCCCCTCCCCTGCTCATGCTCTATGTCTCTGCATCTCAAAAATAAATAAATGTTAAAAAAGAAGTAAAAAACATTAAAAAATTAAATTAAATAAAAATTTTAAAAAATTAAAAAAAAAAAGAATTATGTTTCAGGGATGCCTGACTGGCTTAGGTGGTAGAGGATGTGACTCTTGATGTCAGAGTCCTGAGTTCAACCCCTGCATAGAGCTTTAAAAAATTAAATAAAATAAAAAAGAGGGAAAGAAAGGTAGGAAAAAAAAATTTTTTAAGGAATTATGTTTCTGCTCCAGGGCTGCACATGAAGGAAAATGAAGGGCAGAGGGATTGACATACTGTCTCAAGGACACTCTTTGATTAGCAAAAAATAAAAAATAAAAAATAAAAGGCCATCCTTAAGAGAATGCCAAAAATTCCAAAGACCTGAGTTAAAAAGGTAAATGTTCATAAAAGTCTAATCTAAAGAGACAAAAAGTAGTTTTTTGTCTGGCCTATGGCCAGGGGTGACAAAGGAGATTAAATGTAAATGGGCTGGAGGGGTCTTATTGGGTGATGAAAATTTCTAAAACTAGATTATGATGATGGATGCATAGCACTGTCAAGTTACTAAAACTAACTTAATTACACCCTTAAAACAGGTGGATTTTATGTTTGATATGTAAATGATACCTCAATTAAGTTGTTTAAAAAAAAAAGTCACCATCACTTACAGCGTCTGTAAAACTTTAAAACCACCTGACAGTGACCAGAAAAGTCAGGGGTTTATCCAGGATTTTATCTAGCATCAAGGCAAGGCTTGTCCTTTACCAAGCAATAATAAAAGTGCTTTTTATCATTAAAAAAAAAAAAAGAAAGTCATCATTATCTTCCACTCATTAATCCTTTAGGGTTCTGATGTTCATGGATGTGTCTACACAGCGGACAGCATACACGTCACTCTACTCTCTCTACACCGTGCCCATTGAGCTTGTCTCGGAATCCTTCTTAATCTAGGGTTCCAGGGAGCCACTAACTGATCCAAGTGGCCTAAAAGTAAATCTTATTTGACTTGACTGCTCTAAACTCTTCTCAAACACATTTCTCTACCATATGTGGTCATGGCTTTGGAACTGAGGGAGTCAGGAGAAGCAAGTTCAGAGCACTGGGAAACCTCAAGGAGGCCCCCGAAATGGGAGTGATAGCACACTTCTGTCCCGGGATGACCCGAAGAGAAAGTTTCCACCCTTAGTGAAACCACAGAGATGCAAGGTCCTGAGGTCAAGAAACTGTGCTGGGGACCACAGGCTTTTAAAGCCCCATAAACAGGCTTCTCAGTGTTGTCCTCGAGGGAAAACCGTCCCAGAAGGAATTTCTGTTTTGTTTGGTCCTGGCCCAAAGGCAGAGTTCCTCCTCACTCAGCTCTTCTCCCTCTGGCTTCCCTCTCTCCCTCCCTCCCTCCCTCTGGTGGAAATTGTGGAAATTCTGGAAAGTGCTCCTGCCCACAGTTACCACTACCAGGAAAGGCTGGGAAGTCAATTTGCCTGGAAATTCTGTTAGCCCCAGGAAGATCTTGGGGGATCTCTCTCATCTTAGAACTAGAACACTTCTGCAAGAGAAGATAGGAGCTTCTCAGAAAGGATTCGAATAATTTAAGGCCTGGTGTTTTATTTTAAGACCTTCCCCTCCAGACTGAGGCCGTCTTCCTGTGTCCTCTGGGTACTCTGCTCTGAGCCCCGAGCCAGTCACCAGTCACCAGCAGGTAGCCCAGAGCCTGCCACTTGAGGACTCCAGGCCTGGGATGACAGGAGCCACATTTGCCTGCATTCCCTAGGATTACCCTCCCCCTCCTCAGGCTGCTGGGGGAGAACACTTTGCACCTTCCTAGGCGATTTGTTAGAAATGATACAGAAATGTGACACACAGTTAATTGTACAGGAACCAAACTCAGTTTCCAAGACAGAAGCAGCATGGTAGGAAGAGGCTCAAATCCCTGCTTTCCCTTCAAAAGGCCACAGACAGGTTTCATAACCTCTGAACGTTGCCGGTGATAGCACAGTGCAGATACAGATACAGAGCAGACCTACAGCATATACATGCTGAATAAATATATGACTAATACATCCAAGCCTCACACTCTAAGAGGTAAAGTCACTCTTAATACAACTCAGTAAGAGGCTCAGGAGTCATAAAGATAGACTGTTTGCTGAAGTGAATCGGCTGCGTTCAGCTATACTAGCACACTTAAAATGTGGAGGAACAAAGGGTAGTAAAGTGGTTATAGAAAAAAAATTGATGCTGAGAGACCACACAAAAAGGAAACAATCTATATTCCAAAAAAAGATAGCACGGGCAAAGTTAACAGAGGACAGATTCAGATCCAGAATCTGCAATGTCTGGGACCAGCAATGGATTAATATCCAGGATGCATAACGAACTCCTGCATATCATCAAAATAAAAAATGTTGGGGCACCTGGGTGGCTCAGTCGGTTAAGCATCCGACTTTGCCTCAGGTCATAATCTCACAGTCTGTGGGTTTGGGCCCCTCATCAGGCTCTGTGCTGACAGCCCAGAGCCTGGAGCCTGCTTCAGATTCTGTGTCTCCCTTTCTCTCTGCCCCTCCCCTGCTCGCGCGCTGTCTCTCTTGCCTTCAAAAATAAATAAACATTTAAAAAAAAAAAAAAAAGGAAAAGAAAGAAAAATGTTCAGAGTCCCACTGGGAGGGGAAAAAAAAGCACAGACAAATGATTATCACGAATAAGCAATTTACCAAAGAAGAAACCCAATGGCCATCAAGCATATGAAGAAATGCCCATACTCATTTGTCATCAGAGAAAAGCAAGTTAAAACAACAACTATCCCAGCATTATCAATTCATTCAGCAAAAATTAGGAAGCTGGTTAGTTAATGCCAAGTATTTGTTGGAAGTACAGAGACATTTAAGTTCCGCAGGTGGAAACATAAATGATGGGTAGCCATTCTGGAGTGGTATCTGGCAGTGCCACATCAATACAAATATACACCGACAGGCCCATCAAGGACACATAGAAGGCTGTTCCTTCCAGATGTATTTGTGAAGACAGTGGTGGGAGCCTATCATTAAGGGAGAGAGAAAATTGGGATGAACATCGTGGACACTAGACGTACACGTAGCAACACGGATGGACCTGAAAAACTTACGGCCCAGTTCTTGGTTTCTAAATGCCATTCTCTACTAGGCATTGTTGGAACTAGGGCTTGTTGGAAAAGTAGCTGATTCCACGGCTGAGTCAGGGAATGAACAACAGCACCCCGGATCATCTTGCTGTGCCTAAAAGAAAGTGCTTAAAGAATGATGGGATATGTCAAAAAGACATAGGAACCAGCCTAAAGGGGATCTCACTGACCAAATCTGGGACAATCTGAGCATCAAAATAAATAATGATAGTAAAGGATCATGAGCTATTGAGTAAAGAATCCATAAGTCTGCACCAATATATGCATTAATAGGGGAGAAGGGAAAGCTCTTCCTTACATGTGGTGTGCAAACTGGCAAACTGGTGCAGCCACTCTGGAAAACAGTATGGAGATTCCTCAGAAAGTTACAAATAGAACTACCTTACGATCCAGCAATGGCACTACTAGGTATTTACCCAAAGGATACAAAAATTTGGGTTGAAGGGCACATGTACCCTGATGTTTATGGCAGCATTATCTATAATAACCAAATTATGGAAATAGCATAAGTGTTCACCGACTGATGAATGGATAAAGATGTGGGGTGTGTGTGTGTGTGTGTGTGTGTGTGTGTGTGTATAAATATATATATGTACATATATGGAATATTATTCAGCCATAAAAAAGAATGAAATCTTGCCAGTTGCAACAACATGGATGGAGTTAGAGAGTATCAGACTAATTGAAATAAATCAGTCATGAAAAGACAAATATCATATGATTTCACTGATGTAGAGTTTAAGAAACAAAACAAACCAGTTAAGGGGGGAAAAAGAGAAAGAGGCAAACCAAGAAAGACTTAACTATAGAGAACAAACTGAGGTCACCAGAGGGGAGGTGGGTGGGGGGATGGTGAAATAGGTGATGGCGATTAAGGCGTGCATTCGTTGTGATGAGCACTGGGTGTTGTATGGAAGTGGTGAATCACTATGCTGTACACCTGAAACAAATATTATACTGCATGTTAAATGGAATTTAAATAAACTTTAAGTTTATTTATTTTAACAGAGAGATAGAGTGAGCAGAGGAGATGTAAAGAGAGAAGAAGAGAGAGAATCCCAAGCAGGCTCTGTACAGTCAGTGCAGAGCCCGATGTGGGGCTGAAAGTCACAAACCGTGAGATCACAACCTGAGCCGAAACCAAGATTCGGACGCTTAACCAACTGAGCCACTCGGGTGCCCCTAAATAAAAACTTAAAAAAAAATAAAATAAAAATACAGGTACATATACTGTATGATACATATTTATAACATTCTGATACAACACTAGTAATGGAGAACAGATCAGTGGCTGCCAGGGGTTAAAGGTGGGAGGAGAATGTGATTACAAGGGGAATTTTGGGTGATAAAACTGTTCTGAATCCTCATCATGGTGGTGGCTACACAAATGTGCACTGTGTTACAATTCATAGAACTGTATACCCAAAAAAGGCCAATTTTACTATATGTTAATCTAAAAAATTCAATACATAAATATGTTCATATAAAAAGCAGCAGCTCCAATTTGGCAAGAGAAAAACAGATACACATGAAACACATTAAAGTGTTTGCTCAAGTGGGGAGGGGGGTGGTTGGGAAATGGAAGTGGGAATGAGAATGAAACAGAACAAAGAAAATAAAGCAGTAGAGTCTGTGATGATAATGGGCCATGAAATAAAGTTTGATGGCTGGATGGAAAGAAAGGAAGAAGAAAGTACAAAAAGAAACAAATGGGGGAGTGGTGGAGACGGAGCTGGATGTGTCCTTCCAGAACTGTACGGGGAGAAGAAAGGCCTGACCACTAGACCGGACCCCAGTCCCTGAAAAAGGTCTGCAATTCCGTGGGGATGGATTCATGAGCCATGACAGCAGACACCATCCAACATTAGGGTACAACTCACTTCCCTGCTCTGACTTCTGACTTACCAGCTGCCTGATTTGATTACACTATGGCTTCCCTTGTAGTATTGCCAGCAGCCAGAGAATTCTAAGCCACCTGACAACAGTTCTAATCTTCCCAATAAAGCAGCAATTTAGTATTCCAGCATGAAAATAAGTCTCCTGGGAGTTTTTATTAGTGAGTCAGCAGTCCCTCTCATCAGTTCTGGAGCCCTAACTCAAATTTCTAGAACATCCCCAATGCTGATTACAAATACATCCTCTCTCCATCTAGAGCCAGACCTTGAACCATGGCGAGCCTGCTGCCCTGTGGGCCAGTCAGCCAGTCATGCATTCCTGGCAGTACCTTTCTGGTATCAGGATCACTTTAAATGCAGTCAGCTCCAATTTCCTCCTCTGAGGAATGGGGATAATAGTGTGCTCTTTTCAGATGGTAAATGAGATAACACATACACAGTTGACTCTTGAACACCAGTTTGAACTGCACAGGTCCACTTATACACAGGTTTTTTTACAGTAACATACTGTAAATGTATTTTCTCTTCCTTATGACCTTCTTAACAATATGATCTTTTTCACTAGCTTACTTTATGGTAAAAAATACACAGTATAATATATAGAACATACAAAACATGTTAATCAATTGTTTACGTTATCGCTAAGGCTTAGGGTCAACAGTAGACTATTAAGAGTTAAGTTTTTGAAGAGTGAGAAGTTATATGTGGATTTTCTACAGCACAGGGGGGTAAGGCCCCCTAACCTCCATGTTGTTCAAAGGACACCTGTATATATTCATCACAATGTTTAGCACTTAGCTCTTTACAGATATTCAGTAAATATTAACTTTGCCTTCTCCCCTGAATCTCAGCAACTTCAAAGCCTACAGGTTATTACAGCCCTACAATCACAAGTGGCTAAAATTTTGCATTTCTGTTCTGATGTACCAGCATCAGTGATAGATTTGGAAGAAGAGGTTAAGACTTCAAAGGGCCTTCTGGGTATGATGTAAGGTTTTGAGGGTTTAACAGTGATTCTGTTCATCTTTTACTGTCAGAGACAAGAACTAAAATGCTCAAGAACCAGCTTAGAAGAGAATGCAGAATAAAATTATAATCTTGGGATGAAGACCTTCTTGAGTACAAAAACAACCTGAAGCCATAAAGGAAACAACAGATTTAAATACACAAAAATTTGAAAGACACCAGAGATAAAGTTAAAAGAGAGACCATGTGGCACAAGAACAGACACTCAGATCAATGGAACACAATAGAGAACCCAGAAATGGACCCACAAACACATGGCCAACTAATCTTTGACAAAGCAGGAAAGAATATCCAATGGAAAAAAAAAAAAAACAAAAAAACAGTCTCTTCAGCAAGTGGTGCTGGGAAAACTGGATGCCG
>NW_024422267.1:0-10927 GCF_014898765.1 Herpailurus yagouaroundi | reverse complement strand
TATAAATTTGTCCTCTATATCACTGATTCTCTGTTCTGCCTCATCCAATCTTGCCATCACTGGATCCATCTGTGATAGTAGCTCAGTTATAGCATTTTAAATTTCATTCTGGCTATTTTTTACTTCTTTTATCTCCGCAGAAAGGAATTCTAATCTATTTTCGACTCCAGCTAGTGTTCTTATTATTGTGAATCTAAATTCTGGTTCAGACATCTTGCTTGTATCTTTGTTGGTTAAATCCCTGACTCATTTCTTTTTGCTCTCACTTTTGGGGTGAATTCCTTCGTTTTGTCATTTTGAGGGGAGAAAAGGAATTAATGAGGTGGAAAAATTGTAATAAGAAAATTAAAATTAAAAAATATTAATATTAAAAATTAAAGACACACACACAAATCGAATAGATGATGCTAGATCCTAAGTTTGTTTTGGTCTGGGAGTTGAAAGTGGTTTTACAGATTAGAGAAAAAAAGTGGGAAGGAAGAAAAAAAAAGGAAATCGTTTGAGAATTGAAAAAATGAATACATTGAAGTCGACTAAAAGGAGATGATGGGGGTAAAGTAGAATTTGAAAAAATATACACAAAAGTAAAGAATATAGTAGGAAAAAATTAAATAAAAATATTTTTAATAAAAATTAAAAATAAATATAAATTTTTTGTTTTTCTGTATTCAAGCAAAAAGAAAAGAAACGACAGAGAAAAAAAGATAAAAAAGAAAGAAAAAAGAAAACAAAGGAAATAACTTGAAAATTTGAAAGAGTGAATACACTGTAGGAGACTAAAATAGAATGAAGGAAGTAGACATTGAAAAAATTTACATAAACACAAAAAAATATAGCCAAAAATTAAATAAAAATATTTTTAATAGAAATTGAAAGTAAAAATGAAGTTTTTCTCTTTCTGCATTATAGAAAAAGAAAAGAAATGAAAAAGAGGAAAAAAGAAAAAGAAAAAAATAAAAAGGAAATTGTTTGAAAATTTGAAAAGGTGAGTACACTGAAGTAGACTAAAATAAAATGATGGAAGTAAAATAGAAATTGAAAAAATTTACACAAAATTAAAAGTATAGTAATAAAAATTAAAGAACAATATTTTTAATAAAAATTGAAAATAAAAATGAATTTTTTCTTTTCCTGTATTCAAGAAAAAGAAGTGTAAAAGAGAAAAAGAAAAAAAAAGAAAGAAAGAAAATTGAATACATGAACCTGCTAACAGACTGAAGTAGGATTGAAATTACTCTGTTTTCCCCTAGAAATCAGTCTATGTAGCGCTTTATAGTCCATAAGCTAAGCTGGCAGTGAGACTTGTGTTCTTGTAGAGGGAGGTTGACCCAGTTGGGCGGGGCTCAGTGTAACAGCTCCGCTCTCCACTAGATGGCACTGCTAGCCTACTGGGGTGGATTATTGCAGTGCTTCTAGGTGCGTAGGTGCATGCGTGGGAGTGGTCAAAATGGCGCCACTCATCTACCCAGTCTGTTCTCCTGGATCAGCAATCGGGTATCCGTCCTCTATCTTCAGCTTTCATCCACTCCCTGCTTTTTCACTCTACGTGACCAGGCCCCAGGCAGTACCTCTCTCCCAAGTTTTGTCTCAGATGCGGCTGTTTTCCCTGGCCCCTTACTTCCGAAGGACTGTGGCTTTGACCCATTCCGCCCCTCTGCGGGAGGGTCTCACGGAGCAGTGACTGAATGAGCAATGGCCGAATGTCAGCTGCCACCCAGGAATGCTTGCTGGACCCTACTGCTGCCGGTGCCCCGAGACTGCGGCCAGGTGTCAGCCTGCCCCAGAAAAAGGTCGCGAGATAGTGTAGCAGCACCATTTCAGGGATTATGAAAAATCATCACATACACCTGGCACCAGGCTTCACCCTTAAGGACCTTGTTCCAACATCAGCGAATGTGGCCACCTTCTGGGGTCTGCTGGGACCAGGTGGCTTCAACAGTCTCCACCAAACGTCCTTCCAGCAGTGGAACCGCTTTTCCCCGTGTGGCCCAAGAACCTCCCGGACTCCGCTCTATTCCTGGGGATTCGCCTTTCCCACCAGAGCACCACCAGGTATAGAGCTGCGGAGTTGCAGACTTTGCACTCCCCTTGTTTACAGTCTTAATGGAATTTAAACCCTCTCCTTTCTCCTTTCTCCCTTTTTAGTTTAGTCCCTGCAGTTGTTTCCAATTTTCCACTTTCTCTCCAGCTGAGCTTTTGGGGAGGGGTGCTTTTCTCGTATTCTCTGCCCCTCCTCCCCCCAGTCTTTGTCCTCTCTCCGCCCGCAAAAGCAGTTCCCTACCTTCAGCGGCTTCTCGCTCCCCAAATTCCCCTCCTTGCGCCATGTACCTGCTGAATTCTGTGGTTCAGATTGTGCAGATTGTTGTGTTAATCCTCCACTCAGTTTTCTAGGTGTGTAGGATGGTTTAGTGTTGGTCTGACTATATTTCATGGATGGGAGACACACAAAAAACTTCCATGCTGTTCTGCCATCTTGGCTCCTCCCCCCTGGTGCTTGGCTTCTTATAACCCAAGGCAGCCTGATATTTTTAAACAAGTTTCCTCAAATGCAAACTATTCTTCATCACCCTGTGTTGCTCATACCTGCCACGAATGATGTGTGGTCAAGGTTTCATCAGTTGGCTTTCCCTTCACACTTTTCATTTTTCTTGCCTTCCACAAGGAAGGTAGTACCATTTATATCTTTACTTGAGCCAGGTTTATAAAGATTGCTTCACTACAAAGTATGTGTCTCAAAGTCAAGTAGATAGGAATACTGGATTATGTGCTCTTTCAGGTTTCTCTTCTCAGTTTGTGCATTTGTTCAACAATATTTATTGAGCATCTAACTCACAGTCCAAAGGAGACAGGCAGCTGACCTGGAATTCTGATACATTAGGATAAATGGCACATGGGGTAAGCTAGGTGTTATGAGAGCACACATTAAGGGCAGCATAAGGGTCAGGGGAGGTTCCTGGGGAAGTAACACCTGAGCTGGGAACTGAAAGAGAAGGAAGGGTTAGCTCAGTGAAGGTGCCAAGAGGATATTAGAGACAGGGGAACAAAACATGGTAAGTGTAGAATTTCACAGCTGGAGCAGGAACTGGGCAGTGATGAGACTGGGGGAATCATCACAGGTCAGATGATGAAGGAAGGAAGGACAGTGCAGGAAGTGCAGTGGGAACCACTGAAGGGTTTGAAGCCTGGGGGTGGTTGGGGGACATGTCAATCACATTCATAATGTAGAAAGCTCCATGAGTTAATTAATCCTCCTTATCTATCTCACGTGCTTGTTGGTAAATCATAACATTGGAACTGGTGGGTGGCAAATAAGGAGTATAGACGGAATTGTACAAAGATGTCTGACACATTTCCCAAGGATTCCTTTTGAATATCTACAGAGAAGAGTTTTCAGTTTTGACTTCATCTTTCTGTCTTTAAAAACCTCTGACAACATTTCCTAAAATTCTGTCAATACCAAAGCCTGAGGAGTGAGGAGAGTGGGGGCTGCATGACTCTCTTTTCTCTGTTCTCCCCTACTGATTTCTGGGGCATTGCTGTGAATTGTTCATTCAAAGCCTTGTTCCTCTTGAGGAGGGGCCATCTGAACAGCAGCAGGGGAGGAGGGGAAAAGAGGAACCACAGGTGGTGTTTGCTCAATAAGAAAATATATTTTGCATATTCATAGTGTGAGTGAGTTAAAAATAACTCCATGTGAAAAATTAATAGGAAATTACAAGTGAGTGTTTTCATACTAGCACACAGAGTAAACCAGATTCTCCAGGTCTCTAGAAGCTGACATCACAGAGGGTACAGGGTATTTATAAAGCATGGTGTGGCCAGTAAAGACAGTGTCCACATAAATGAGCTCACCTTCTCTCCTAGAACGCAGAGACGAAGGACACGGAAGGACTTGTTTTGATTGTGAGCTACTGAGGTAGGTGACATTTCTTTCCTCTCTACCTATAACACTCTCATAACTGTAAGCATAACTGTAGTGAGTTTTTTCTGGTTGCTTTGGGTGAGGTTCGTTGACTGTCAGATTTCACAAAACAGCATTTTTGGCTCTGCTCCCTTCTTAGTAATGGACTTTTGGTTGGCTTCTGTTCCCATTTCTCTAGGGTTTCCTTACCAGACAGCCTGTTCCTATGGTTTTTTTGCATGGTATGAAGGACTGCTCCTTTCTTCCTCTTCCTCTTTTCACAGCACCCCTGTGAGCCTATATGGCTAAAGGGAAGGGTTGCATTGTTTATTCCTTGACATCAATACAGTTAAACAGATAAGGCAGAAAGAGGAGAGAGAGGGCCAAACTGACACCAGACATTTGACAGTTGATTTTATTGCTAAAGGTCTTTAAGAATGGGACACAAATATTTGTGTTTTAAACTTAAATGATATTTAAAAAAATTTTTTTTAACGTTTATTTATTTTTGAGACAGAGAGAGACAGAGCATGAGCGGGGAAGGGTCAGAGACAGAGAGGGAGACACAGAATCTGAAACAGGCTCCGGGCTCTGAGCTGTCAGCACAGAGCCTGACGTGGGGCTCGAACTCACGGACCGCTCATGACCTGAGCCGAAGTCAGCCGCCTAACCGACTGAGCCACCCAGGCGCCCCTAAACTCAAATGATATTTTAAAAACGATTCTGCGTCATGGCTCATGTCATGCAAGCACCATGCAAACATCCCACGTGTGAACTACTGTACAGTACATTCATGCCCTGTTGTGAGCTACAGCCCAATTAGTACATGAAGCTACATGAGTTAGATGAATGTAAAGGGATTGTGTCACATGGTGCACAAAGGAGAATGTTGGGAGGTATTTGGCATTGTTTCTGCGGCAATCGGGGTTGATTTTTCTATGATGACTTTTGGTGTCAGTTTCTGAGATATTTGGGTGGTGTGAGGTGACATGGGACTTCTAAGCTTTGGTTGGCTTGTTGAACACCATTGTTCAATAAATATTTATCGTTTGGGCACTTTGGAGGGATAGCACATACCTGATGAAATACAAAGCAGGAGATTTGAAGCCCGTGCAACAGAACTTGGCAGCCCAAAGACAACTTGGTTTAATTCAGCCTCTGACCCAGATGTGAGACTCTGCTTCCAGGCTTGCTAAGGCTCTCTGATCCTGAATCTGATCGTGTATCCTCTTCAATTCCAGCTACAATGCTGCATCAGGCACGTGGCAGATTTGGTCAAAAGTTGGTATGCAGACATACCCTGCAGCAAGATGTGGCTGAGCCTGCCCCTCTCAGAAGACAGCATTCTGGATTTAGTGGCCCTGGGTGTGGGCTGCACAGTAGGTGCAAGTGTGTATGTCCTGGCTGGTGAGGTGGCCAGAAATTAAGCAGGACCATCCATTGTGATCTGCTTTTTGATGGCCAGGCTATATTCTTTGCTGGCTGTGCTGTGCTATGCTGAGATAATGGCCCAGATTCCCCATTCTGTCTCTGCATATCTCTACAGCTATGTCACTATTGTCACTATAGGTCAACTCTGGGCTATCATCAATGGCTGCACTGTCATCTTTTCCCTTGTTTCTGATACAGCAATTTATGTTGACATATTTATCTTAGATTTTGAGCACCTGCATGTGACCTGCATGAAATTATCTTACCGTATGTTTACCATTTCCTTAGAGAAAAATATCTAGACTTCATTGTTATGTGCCTTGTGTGGCCTCTCATGATTTTGTGGCATAATCACTTTTCTTCACTTATCAAGGTGCTCACTTTGGTTCTCAGTTTTGTCCTCATCTATGGCTTTATTAAGGGGGACCTGCACAACTGGAGGCTCACAGGAGAGGACTACGTAATGGCTGGACTCAATGACACCTCTAGCTTGGACCCCCTGGGCCCTAGAGGGTTTTTGCCTTTGGGCTTTGAGGGGATTCTCTGGGGAGCAGCTACTTGTTTCTATGCATTTATAGGTTTTGACAAAATTGTTACCAGAGTTGAAAAAGCCCAGAATCCCCAATGTTCCATCCCCCATTGTGATTTCACTGTTCATCTGCTTTGTGCGGTATTAAAAAAAATTTTTTTTTAGGGTTTATTTATTTTTGAGAGAGAAAGAGTGTGAGTGGGAGAGGAGCAGAGAGAGGGAGACACAGAATCCAAAGCAGGCTCCAGGCTCCGAGCTGTCAGCACAGACCCCCGATGCGGGGCTCAAACTCACGAACCATGAGATCATGACCTGAGCTGAAGTCGGACGCTTACCAACTGAGCCACCCCAGCACCCCTTTGTGCCATATTTTGGTGTCTCTTTAACACTTAAGGTTATGTTCTCTTATTACCAGCTTCACCCTGTGAGCACCTTGCCTGAGGTAGTTCTCCTTATTGTCTGGGCCCTAGCCTACTATGTTGCAAATTTTGGATTTTTCTGTATTCTTTCTGAAAGGATCTTTCGCTTTATGTACCCATATGTCAGCTATCATACAAGATGGAACTGTATGGCCTCCTGTTCCCTGTCCTTGGCATGATATGTACCAGCACAAACTTCTGCATCATGGCCAAGGTGATTTTTGTCATTATTGCAACAATGATGGCCTTTTTTTTAAATTTTAATTTTGTTTTTTTTTTTAATTTACGTCCAAAATAGTTAGCATATAGTGCAACAATAATTTCAGTAGATTGCTTAATGCCCCTTACCCATTTAGCCCATCCCCCCTCCCACAACCCCTCCCGTAACCCTCTGTTTACTCTCCATATTCAAGAGTCTCTTATGTTTTGTCCCCCTCCCCGTTTTTGTATTATTTTTGCTCCCTTCCCTTATGTTCAACTGTCCTCTGTCTTAAAGTCCTCATATGAGTGAAGTCATATGATGTGTCTTTCTCTGACTAATTTTGCTTAGCATAATACCCTCTAGTTCCATCCACGTAGTGGCAAATGGCAAAATTTCATTCTTTTTGACTGCCAAGTAATACTCCATTGTATATATATACCACCTCTTCTTTATCCATTCATCCATTGATGGACATTTGGGCTCTTTCCATACTTTGGCTATTATTGATAGTGCTGCTATACACATGGGGGTGCATGTGTTCCTTAAAAACAGCACACCTGTATCCCTTGGATAAATGTCTAGTAGTGCAATTGCTGGGTTGTGGGGTAGTACTATTTTTAATTTTTGAGGAACCTCAATACAATTTTCCGGAATGGCTACACCAGTTTGCATTCCCACCAGCATCGCAAAAGTGATCCTCTTTCTCCACATCCTTGCCAACATCTGTTGTTGCCTGAGTTGCTAATGTTAGCCATTCTGACAGGTGTAAGGTGGTATCTCATTGTGGTTTTTGAGTTGTATTTCCCTGATGATGAGTGATGTTGAGCATTTTCTCATGTGTCAGTTGGCCATCTGGGTGCCTTCTTTGGAGAAGTGTCTATTCATGTCTTTTGCCCATGTCTTCACTGGATTATTTGTTTTTTGGGTATTGAGTTGGATAAGTTCTTTGTAGATTTTGGATACTAACCCTTTATCTGATATGTCATTTGCAAATATCTTCTCCCATTCTGTTGGTTGCCTTTTAGTTTTGCTGATTGTTTCCTTCGCTGTGCAGAAGCTTTTTATTTTGAAGAGGTCCCATTAGTTCATTTTTGCTTTTGTTTCCCTTGCCTCCAGAGGTGTGTTGAATGAGAAGTTGCTGTGGGCAAGATCAAAGAGGTTTTTGCCTGCTTTATCCTTGAGGATTTTGATGGCTTCCTGTCTTACATCGAGGTCTTTCATCCATTTTGATTTTATATTTGTGTATGGTGTAAGAAAGTGGTCCACGTTCATTTTTCTGTATGTTGCTGTACAGTTTTCTCAGTACCACTTGCTGAAGAGACTCGTATTCCATTGGATATTCTTTCCTGGTTTGTCAAAGATTAGTTGCCCATATGTTTGTGGGTCCATTTCTGGGTTCTCTATTCTGTTCCATTGATCTGAGTGTCTGTTCTTGTACCAGTACCATACTGTCTTGGTGATTACAGCTTTATAGTATAGCTTGAAGTCTGGGGTTGTGATGCCTCCTGCTTTGGTTTTCTTTTTCAAGATCGCTTTGACTATTTGTGGTCTTTTCTGGTTCCATACAAATTTTAGGATTATTTGTTCTAGCTATGTGAAGAATGCTGGTGTTATTTTGATAGGGATTGCATTGAATATGTAGATTTCTTTGGGTAGTATCAACATTTTCACAGTATTTGTTCTTCCTGTCCAGGAGCATGGAATCTTTTTCATGTTTTTTTGTGTCTTCTTCAATTTCTTTCATAAGCTTTCTATAGTTTCCAGTGCATAAAATTTTCACCTCTTTGGTTAGATTTATTCCTAGGTATTTTATGGGTTTTTGGTGCAACTGTAAATGGGATCGATTCCTTGATTTCTCTTTCTGTTGCTTCATTGTTGGTATATAGGAATGCAACCAATTTCTGTGCATTTATTTTATATCCTGAAACTTTGTGGAATTAATCAATAAGTTTTAACAGTTTTTTGGTGGAATCTTTTGGGTTTTCCATACACAGTATCATGTCATCTGCGACGAGTGAGTTTGACCTCCTGGCCAATTTGGATGCCTTTTATTTCTTTGTGTTGTCTGATTGCAGAGGCTAAAGCATCCAATACTATGTTGAGTAACAGTGGCAAAAGTGGATATCCCTGTCTTGTCCCTGACTTTAGGGGAGGATGATATTAGCATTGGGTTGTTCATATATGGCTGTTATGATCTCGAGGTATGCTCCTTCTATCCCTACTTTCTTGAGGGTTTTTTTATCAAGAAAGGATGCTGTATTTTGTCACAGGTTTCTTTGCATCTATTGAGAGGATCATAAGGTTCTTTTCTTTTGTTGATGTGATGAATCACATTGATTGTTTTGCAGATATTGAACCAGCCCTACATCCCAGGTATAAATCCCACTTGATCGTGATGAATCCTTTTTTTAATGTATTGTTGGATCTGGTTGTCTAATATCTTGTTGAAGATTTTTGAATCCATGTTCGTCAGGGAAATTTGTCTATAGATCTCCTTTTTAGTGGGGTCTCTGTCTGATTTTGGAATCAAGGTGATGCTGGCTTCATAGAAAGAGTTTGGAAGTTTTCCTTCCATTCCTATTTTTTGGAACAGCTTCAAGAGAAGAGGTGTTAAGTCTTCCTTAAATGTTTTGTAGAATTGCCCTGGAAAGCCATCTGGTCCTGGACGCTTGTTTTGGGGGACATTTTTGATTACAATTCGGTTTCTTTATTGGTTATGGGCCTGTTCAAATTTTCTATTTCTTCCTGTTTCAGTTTTGGTAGTGTATATGTTTCTAGGATTGTCCATTTCTTCCAGATTGCCCATTTTATTGGTGTGTAATTGCTCATTATATTCTCTTATTATTTGTATTTCTTTTTTGGTTGTGATCTCTCCTCTTTCATTCTCGATTTTATTTATTCCTTTCCTTTTTCTTTTTGATCAAACTGGCTAGTGGTTTATCAATTTTGTTAATTCTTTCAAAGAACCAGCTTCTTTCTGGTTTCATTGATCTGTTCTCCGTTTGTTTGTTTGTTTGTTTGTTTTGGTTTTGATAGCATTGATTTCTGCTCTAATCTTTATTATTTACTGTCTTCCTCTGACTTTGGGTTTTATTTGCTGTCCTTTTTCCAGCTCCTTAAGGCATAATGTTAGGTTGTGTATCTGAGATCTTTCTTCCTTCTTTAGGAAGTCCTGGATTGCTATATATTTTCCTCTTATGACCGCCTTTGCTATGTCTCAGAGGTTTTGGGTTGTGGCGTTATCATTTTCATTGACTTCCATATATTTTTTAATTTCCTCTTTAACTGCTTGGTTAGTCCATTCATTCTTTAGTAGGATATTCTTCAGTCTCCAAGTATTTGTTGCCTTTCCAAATTTTTCTTGTGGTTGATTTTGAGTTTTATAGCGTTGTGATCTGAAAATATGCATGGTATGACCTTGATCTTTTTGTACTTACTTATGGCTGATTTGTGTCCCAGTATGTGGTCTATTCTGGAGAATGTTCCATGTGCACTGGAGAAGAATGTATTTTATGCTGCTTTAGGCTGAAATGTTCTGAATATATCTGTTATGTCCATCTCGTCCAGTGTGTCATTCAAAGTCATTGTTTCCTTGTTGATTTTTTGATTAGATGATCTGTCCATTGCTGTGAGTGGGGTGTTGAAGTCTCTTACTATTATGGTATTACTATCGATGAGTTTCTTTATGTTTGTGATTAATTGATTTATATATTTGGGTGCTCTGACATTTGGCGCATAAATGTTTCGCATTGTTAGGTGTTCTTGGTGGATAGACCCCTTGATTATGATATAATGCCCTTCTTCATCTCTTGATACAGTGTTTATTTTAAAGTTTAGATTGTCTGATATAAGTATGGCTACTCCAGGTTTCTTTTGTTGACCATTAAGCATGAGAGATGGTTCTTCATCCCCTTACTTTCAATCTGTAGATGTCTTTAGGTCTAAGGTGGGTCTCTTGTAAACAGCATATAGATGGATCTTGTTTTCTTATCCATTCTGTTATCCTATGTCTTTTTATTGGAGCATTGAATCCATTGACGTTTAGAGTGAGTACTGAAAGATATGAATTTATTGCCATTATCATGCTTGTAGAGTTGGAGTTTCTTGTGGTGTTCTCTCGTCCTTTCCAGTTTTTGTTGCTTTTGGTATTTTTTTTTTTTTTCATCTTTTGTCCCCTCAGAGAATCCCCTTAAAATTTCTTTCAGGGATGGTTTAGTGGTCACAAACTCCTTTAATTTTTGTTTGGGAAACTTTTTATCTCTCCTTCTATTTTGAATGACAGCCTTGCTGGATAAAGAATTCTCAGCTGCATATTTTTCTGATTGAGCACATTTAATATATCCTGCCACTCCTTTCTGGCCTGCCAAGTTTCTGTGGATAGGTCTGCTGAAAACCTGATCTGTCTTCCCTTGTATGTTAGGGACTTTTTTCCCTTGCTGGTTTCA
>NW_024422266.1:0-1781 GCF_014898765.1 Herpailurus yagouaroundi | reverse complement strand
ATTGGGGTACAAGTGCCCCTATGCATCAGTACTCCTGTATCCCTTGGATAAATTCCTAGCAGTGCTACTGCTGGGTCATAGGGTAGGTCTATTTTTAATTTTCTGAGGAACCTCCACACTGTTTTCCAGAGCGGCTGCACCAATTTGCATTCCCACCAACAGTGCAGGGTTCCCGTTTCTCCACATCCTCTCCAGCATCTATAGTCTCCTGATTTGTTCATTTTGGCCACTCTGACTGGCATGAGGTGATATCTGAGTGTGGTTTTGATTTGTATTTCCCTGATGAGGAGCGACGTTGAGCATCTTTTCATGTGCCTGTTGGCCATCCAGATGTCTTCCTTAGAGAAGTGTCTATTCATGTTTTCTGCCCATTTCTTCACTGGATTATTTGTTTTTTGGGTGTGGAGTTTGGTGAGCTCTTTATAGATTTTGGATACCAGCCCTTTGTCCGATATGTCATTTGCAAATATCTTTTCCCATTCCGTTGGTTGCCTTTTAGTTTTGTTGATTGTTTCCTTTGCTGTGCAGAAGCTTTTTATCTTCATGAGGTCCCAATAGTTCATTTTTGCTTTGAATTCCCTTGCCTTTGGGGATGTGTCAAGTAAGAGATTGCTACGGCTGAGGTCAGAGAGGTCTTTTCCTGCTTTCTCCTCTAGGGTTTTGATGGTTTCCTGTCTCACATTCAGGTCCTTGATCCATTTTGAGTTTATTTTTGTGAATGGTGTAAGAGAGTGGTCTAGTTTCTTTAAAAAAAAATTTTTTTTTAACGTTTATTATTTTTGGGACAGAGAGAGACAGAGCATGAACGGGGGAGGGGCAGAGAGAGAGGGAGACACAGAATCGGAAACAGGCTCCAGGCTCCGAGCCATCAGCCCAGAGCCTGATGCGGGGCTCGAACTCACGGAGCGCGAGATCGTGACCTGGCTAAAGTCGGACGCTTAACCGACTGCGCCACCCAGGCGCCCCGAGAGTGGTCTAGTTTCAACCTTCTGCATGTTGCTGTCCAGTTCTCCCAGCACCATTTGTTAAAGAGACTGTCTTTTTTCCATTGGATATTCTTTCCTGCTTTGTTAAAGATTAGTTGGCCATACTTTTGTGGGTCTACTTCTGGGGTTTCTATTTTATTCCATTGGTCTGTGTGTCTGTTTTTGTGCCAATACCATGCTGTCTTGATGATTACAGCTTTGTAGTAGAAGCTAAAGTCTGGGATTGTGATGCCTTCTGCTTTGGTCTTCCTCTTCAAAATTACTTTGGCTATTTGGTCCACAAGGCCCAGTTTATTTTATTTTATTTTATTTTTTCAATATATGAAATTTATTGTCAAATTGGTTTCCATACAACACCCAGTGCTCATCCCAAAAGGTGCCCTCCTCAATACCCATCACCCACCCTCCCCTCCCTCCCACCCCCCATCAACCCTCAGTTTGTTCTCAGTGTTTAAGAGTCTCTTATGCTTTGGCTCTCTCCCACTCTAACCTCTTTTTTTTTTTCCTTCCCCTCCCCCATGGGTTTCTGTTAAGTTTCTCAGGATCCACATAAGAGTGAAAACATGGTATCTGTCTTTCTCTGTATGGCTTATTTCACTTAGCATCACACTCTCCACTTCCATCCACATTGCTACAAAGGGCCATATTTCGTTCTTTCTCATTGCCATGTAGTACTCCATTGTGTACATAAACCACAATTTCTTTATCCATTCATCAGTTGATGGACATTTAGGCTCTTTCCATAATATGGCTATTGTTGAGAGTGCTGCTATAAACATTGGGGTACAAGTGCCC
>NW_024422265.1:0-9112 GCF_014898765.1 Herpailurus yagouaroundi | reverse complement strand
ACCCAAACACCTGATCTCCCTTCCCCGCATTCTTTTTCTTCCTGGCCATGGGTGTCATCTGTTTTTCTTCTTGCTGTCTGTTGCCCGCTGCAGTCCCTGCCGGAATGTCAGCTCTTTGGGGTCCAAACACCAAAGTAGCTTTGTTTAGGGCTGTTTCCTTATGCCTCTACAACAGTGTCTAACTCCTACAAAGGCTCAGACACCATTCGCTGAGTAAGTGTTGGGATTTCTTTTTTTTTTTTATTTATATATGAAATTTATTGTCAAATTGGTTTCCATACAACACCCGGTGCTCATCCCAAAAGGTGCCCTCCTCAATACCCATCACCCACCCTCTCCTCCCTCCCACCCCCCATCAACCCTCAGTTTGCTCTCAGTTCTCAACAGTCTCTTATGCTTTGGCTCTCTCCCACTCTAACCTCTTTTTTTTTTTTCCTTCCCCTCCCCCATGGGTTCCTGTTAAGTTTCTCAGGATCCACATAAGAGTGAAACCATATGGTATCTGTCTTTCTCTGTATGGCTTACTTCACTTAGCATCACACTCTCCAGTTCCATCCACGTTGCTACAAAAGGCCATATTTCATTTTTTCTCATTGCCACGTAGTATTCCATAGTGTATATAAACCACAATTTCTTTATCCATTCATCAGTTGATGGACATTTAGGCTCTTTCCATATTTTGGCTATTGTTGAGAGTGCTGCTATGAGCATTGGGGTACAAGTGCCCCTATGAATCAGTACTCCTGTGTCCCTTGGATAAATTCCTAGCAGTGCTATTGCTGGGTCATAGGGTAGGTCTATTTTTAATTTTCTGAGGAACCTCCACACTGCTTTCCAGAGTGGCTGCACCAATTTGCATTCCCACCAACAGTGCAAGAGGGTTCCCATTTCTCCACATCTTCTCCAGCATCTAGAGTCTCCTGATTTGTTCATTTTGGCCACTCTGACTGGCGTGAGGTGATACCTGAGTGTGGTTTTGATTTGTATTTCCCTGATAAGGAGCGACGCTGAACATCTTTTCATGTGCCTGTTGGCCATCCGGATGTCTTCTTTAGAGAAGTGTCTATTCATGTTTTCTGCCCATTTCTTCACTGGGTTATTTGCTTTTCGGGTGTGGAGTTTGGTGAGCTCTTTATAGATTTTGGAACTAGCCCATTGTCTGATATGTCATTTGCAAATATCTTTTCCCATTCCGTTGGTTGCCTTTTAGTTTTGTTGGTTGTTTCCTTTGCTGTGCAGAAGCTTTTTATCTTCATAAGGTCCCAGTAATTCACTTTTGCTTTTAATTCCCTTGCCTTTGGGGATGTGTCGAGTAAGAGATTGCTACGGCTGAGGTCAGAGAGGTCTTTTCCTGCTTTCTCCTCTAAGGTTTTGAT
The DNA here is from genome assembly GCF_014898765.1 of Herpailurus yagouaroundi. Classification (NCBI taxonomy): domain Eukaryota; kingdom Metazoa; phylum Chordata; class Mammalia; order Carnivora; family Felidae; genus Herpailurus; species Herpailurus yagouaroundi. Next base: position 7,736 of record NW_024422265.1, on the reverse strand, counting down.
GGTTTCCTGTCTCACATTCAGGTCCTTGATCCATTTTGAGTTTATTTTTGTGAATGGTGTGAAAAAGTGGTCTAGTTTCAACCTTCTGCATGTTGCTGTCCAGTTCTCCCAGCACCATTTGTTAAAGAGACTGTCTTTTTTTCCATTGGATGTTCTTTCCTGCTTTGTCAAAGATGAGTTGGCCATACGTTTGTGGGTCTAGTTCTGGGGTTTCTATTCTATTCCATTGGTCTATGTGTCTGTTTTTGTGCCAATACCATGCTGTCTTGATGATGACACCTTTGTAGTAGAGGCTAAAGTCTGGGATTGTGATGTCTCCTGCTTTGGTCTTCTTCTTCAAGATTACTTTGGCTATTCGGGGCCTTTTGTGGTTCCGTATGAATTTTAGGATTGCTTGTTCTAGTTTCGAGAAGCATGCTGGTGCAATTTTGATTGGGATTGCATTGAATGTGTAGATAGCTTTGGGTAGTATTGACATTTTGACAATATTTATTCTTCCAATCCATGAGCAGGGAATGTCTTTCCATTTCTTTAAATCTTCTTCAATTACCTTCATAAGCTTTCTATAGTTTTCAGCATACAGATCCTTTACATCTTTGGTTAGATTTATTCCTAGGTATTTTATGGTTCTTGGTGCAATTGTGAATGGGATCAGTTTCCTTATTTGTCTTTCTGTTGCCTCATTGTTAGTGTATAAGAATGCAACTGATTTCTGTACATTGATTTTGTATCCTGCAACTTTGCTGAATTCATGTATCAGTTGTAGCAGACTTTTGGTGGAGTCTGTCGGATTTTCCATGTATAATATCATGTCATCTGCAAAAAGCGAAAGCTTGACTTCATCTTTGCCAATTTGGATGCCTTTGATTTCCTTTTGTTGTCTGATTGCTGATGCTAGAACTTCCAACACTATGTTAAACAACAGCGGTGAGAGTGGGCATCCCTGTCGTGTTCCTGATCTCAGGGAAAAAGCTCTCAGTTTTTCCCCATTGAGGATGATGTTAGCTGTGGGCTTTTCATAGATGGCTTTTATGATGTTTAAGTATGTTCCTTCTATCCCGACTTTCTCAAGGGTTTTTATTAAGAAAGGGTGCTGGATTTTGTCAAAGGCCTTTTCTGCATCGATTGACAGGATCATATGGTTTTTCTCTTTTTTTTTGTTAATGTGATGTATCACATTGATTGATTTGCGAATGTTGAACCAGCCCTGCATCCCAGGAATGAATCCCACTTGATCATGGTGAATAATTCTTTTTATATGCCGTTGAATTCGATTTGCTAGTATCTTATTGAGAATTTTGGCATCCATATTCATCAGGGATATTGGCCTGTAGTTCTCTTTTTTTACTGGGTCTCTGTCTGGTTTAGGAATCAAAGTAATACTGGGTTCATAGAATGAGTCTGGAAGTTTTCCTTCCCTTTCTATTTCTTGGAATAGCTTGAGAAGGATAGGTATTATCTCTGCTTTAAACGTCTGGTAGAACTCCCCTGGGAAGCCATCTGGTCCTGGACTCTTATTTGTTGGGAGATTTTTGATAACCGATTCCATTTCTTCGCTGGTGATGGGTCTGTTCAAGCTTTCTATTTCCTCCTGATTGAGTTTTGGAAGAGTGTGGGTGTTCAGGAATTTGTCCATTTCTTCCAGGTTGTCCAATTTGTTGGCATATAATTTTTCATAGTATTCCCTGATAATTGTTTGTATCTCTGAGGGATTGGTTGTAATAATTCCATTTTCATTCATGATTTTATCTATTTGGGTCATCTCCCGTTTCTTTTTGAGAAGCCTGGCTAGAGGTTTGTCAATTTTGTTTATTTTTTCAAAAAACCAACTCTTGGTTTCGTTGATCTGCTCTACAGTTTTTTTAGATTCTATATTGTTTATTTCTGCTCTGATCTTTATTATTTCTCTTCTTCTGCTGGGTTTAGGCTGCCTTTGCTGTTCTGCTTCTATTTCCTTTAGGTGTGCTGTTAGATTTTGTATTTGGGATTTTTCTTGTTTCTGGAGATAGGCCTGGATTGCAATGTATTTTCCTCTCAGGACTGCCTTCGCTGCGTCCCAAAGCGTTTGGATTGTTGTATTTTCATTTTCGTTTGTTTCCATATATTTTTTAATTTCTTCTCGAATTGCCTGGTTGACCCACTCATTCGTTAGTAGGGTGTTCTTTAACCTCCATGCTTTTGGAGGTTTTCCAGACTTTTTTCTGTGGTTGATTTCAAGCTTCATAGCATTGTGGTCTGAAAGTATGCATGGTATGATTTCAATTCTTGTAAACTTATGAAGGGCTGTTTTGTGACCCAGTATATGATCTATCTTGGAGAATGTTCCATGTGCACTTGAGAAGAAAGTATATTCTGTTGCTTTGGGATGCAGAGTTGTAAATAGATCTGTCAAGTCCATCTGCTCCAATGTCTCATTCAGGGCCCTTGTTTCTTTATTGACCGTGTGTCTAGATGATCTATCCATTTCTGTAAGTGGGGTGTTAAAGTCCCCTGCAATGACCACATTCTTATCAATAAGGTTGCTTGTGTTTATGAGTAACTGTTTTATATATTTGGGCGCTCCGGTATTCGGCGCATAGACATTTATAACTGTTAGCTCTTCCTGATGGATAGACCCTGTCACTATTATATAATGTCCTTCTTCATCTCTTGTTACAGCCTTTAATTGAAAGTCTAGTTTGTCTGATATAAGTATGGCTACTCCAGCTTTCTTTTGGCTTCCAGTAGCATGATAAATATTTCTCCATCCCCTCACTCTCAATCTAAAGGTGTCCTCAGGTCTAAAATGAGTCTCTTGTAGACAGCAAATAGATGGGTCTTGTTTTTTTATCCATTCTGATACCCTATGGCTTTTGGTTGGCGCATTTAATCCATTTACATTCAGTGTTATTGTAGAAAGATATGGGTTTAGAGTCATTGTGATGTCTGTATGTTTTATGCTTGTGGTGATGTCTCTGGTACTTTGTCTCACAGGGTCCCCCTTAGGATCTCTTGTAGGGCTGGTTTAGTGGTGACAAATTCCTTCAGTTTTTGTTTGTTTGGGAAGACCTTTATCTCTCCTTCTATTCTAAATGACAGGCTTGCTGGATAAAGGATTCTCGGCTGCATATTTTTTCTGTCTAGCACACTGAAAATCTCGTGCCAACTCTTTCTGGCCTGCCAAGTTTCAAAAGAGAGATCAGTCACGAGTCTTATAGGTCTCCCTTTATATGTGAGCGCACGTTTACCCCTTGCTGCTTTCAGAATTTTCTCTTTATCCTTGTATTTTGCCAGTTTCACTATGATATGTCCTGCAGAAGATCGATTCAAGTTACGTCTGAAGGGAGTTCTCTGTGCCTCTTGGATTTCAATGCCTTTTTCCTTCCCCACTTCAGGGAAGTTCTCAGCTATTATTTCTTCAAGTACCCCTTCAGCACCTTTCCCTCTCTCTTCCTCCTCTGGGATACCAATTATGCGTATATTATTTCTTTTTAGTGTATCACTTAGTTCTCTAATTTTCCCCTCATACTCCTGGATTTTTTTATATCTCTTTTTTTCAGCTTCCTCTTTTTCCATAACTTTATCTTCTAGTTCACCTATTCTCTCCTCTGCCTCTTCAATCTGAGCTGTGGTGGTTTCTATTTTGTTATGCATTTCATTTAAAGTGTTTTTCAGCTCCTCGTGACTGTTCCTTAGTCCCTTGATCTCTGTAGCAAGAGATTCTCTGCTGTCAGCTATACTGTTTTCAAGCCCAGCGATTAATTTTATGACTATTATTCTAAATTCACTTTCTGTTATATTATTTAAATCCTTTTTGATCAGCTCATTAGCTGTTGTTATTTCCTGGAGATTCTTCTGAGGGGAATTCTTCCGCTTGGTCATTTTGGATAGTCCCTGGCGTGGTGAGGACCTGCAGGGCACTTCCCCTGTGCTGTGGTGTATAACTGGAGTTGGTGGGCGGAGCCGCAGTCAGACCTGATGTCTGTCCCCAGCCCACCGCTGGGGCCACAGTCAGACTGGTGCGTGCCTTCTCTTCCCCTCTCCTAGGGGCGGGATTCACTGTGGGGTGGGGTGGCCTGTCTGGGCTACTTGCACACTGCCAGGCTTGTGATGCTGGGGATCTTGCGTCTTAGCTGGGGTGGGTAGGCAAGGTGCACAGGGGCAGGAGGGGCAGGCTTAGCTTGCTTCTCCTAGGTGATCCACTTCAGGAGGGGCCCTGTGGCAGCAGGAGGGAGTCAGATCCGCTGCCAGAGGTTTGGCTCCGCAGAAGCGCAGAGTTGGGTGTTTGCGCGGAGCGAGCAAGTTCCGTGGCAGGAACTGGTTCTCTTTGGGATTTTGGCTGGGGGATGGACGGGGAAGATGGCGCTGGGAGCGCCTTTGTTCCCCACCAAACTGAGCCCTGTCTTCCGGGGGCTCAGCAGCTTTCCTTCCCTTTGTCCTACAGCCTTCCCGCTTTCTGAGCAGAGCTGTTAACTTATGACCTCCCAGCCGCTAAGTCGCGCTTGCTGTCGGAACACAGTCTGTCAGGCCCCTCCGCTTTTTGCAAGCCAGACTTGGGGGCTCTGCTTGGCCGGCGAGCCGCCCCTCCGCCCCGGCTCCCTCCCGCCAGTCCGTGGAGCGCGCACCGCCTCGCCGCCCTTCCTACCCTCTTCCGTGGGCCTCTCGTCTGCGCTTGGCTCCGGCGACTCCGTTCTGCTAATCCTCTGGTGGTTTTCTGGGTTATTTAGGCAGGTGTAGGTGGAAACTAAGTGATCAGCAGGATGCGCGGTGAGCCCAGCGTCCTCCTACGCCGCCATCTTCTCAAGTGTTGGGATTTCGTATTAGTTTGCTGGGTCCGCCATCACAGAGTACCGCAGACTGGGTGGCTTAAGCAACAGAAATTGATTTATTTATTTTCTCCCACTTTAGATCAAGGTGTGGGCAGGGTGGGTATCCTCTCTCTGTGGCTGGTGGACGACCTCCTTCCCACTGTCTTGATGTAGTCTTCCTTCTGTGTATGTAGGTGTCCACTCTCTTCTTATGGGACAACAGTTATCGGATTAGGGTCCCTCCCCCCAAATGAGCTCACTCAACCTCCAGTTTACCTTTCAAGAACTGGTATCCAAGTACAGTCACATGGGTAGTTAGGACTTCAAAGTATGGATTTTGGGGGAAAATCCATTCAATAACAGGTGTCTGTCTATAGTACCTAGTCACTACTCACATGGGTTTTTTTTCCTTCTTGTGTGTCCTTGTCCCATTATTTGCTCACCCAGTGCTAATCCCAGTTTGCCCTTAGCCCAAGTTATAACTCTATTTATTTATTGGTATAGGCTTGCATCTTCCCTCTACCTCTATACTCCATGTTCCTGGCTGGCACTGGAATTACATCCTTATCATGCACATCATAACCTCCAGGTGAGGTAAGTATGCTTACTCTCATTTCAAAAATCTACAATCTGAGGCTCAAAAGAGAGTGGGTCATGTTTCTGAGATCACAGTACTAGTAAGTGCTGTCATTTTGATAACTTGGTTCCCATGGGCTCCATAGCCCACTTACTTTCATCTAACACACTGTCCCCAAGATGAATGGGGAAAAGCCATACTCAGCCTGACATATTATAAGTAATGGTACCTGTAAAGCTGGTGTCACATTTCAGGAACAGATTGAATTTGAATGTCATGTCCTTTTCTTTTTCTGCTGCAATTTCTTAGATAATCCTTAGATTTCTTAGATTTATCTAAATGTATTTTTCCCTTTGCAAAATTTAGCCACTAAGAATACTAAGAAAGTTTGTTTCCTTTTTAAGAGGTCAGAATTATACAGTGAATTTATCATGTCAAGGCAATAGCCATTATTTTATCCTAAAATATAGAGGAAAGGTCTTTGCCTTTGTTGTAAGACTTTACCATGTGTTCTTGATAACATGCCTGAGCTCTATTGGTGAAAAACCGTTGTAGACTTTGAAAGTCAGTTACTTACAGTTAGGAGAATATCATTCTCTCTTTGAGTGCGCTGATTGTTTAAAATGGAAATTAGAATTTTTCTCCGTAGATTTTATATTTTAGAATGAGCTGTGCTTTAAAGAGTATGTTGTATTTACATTCATGCAAGTTGTGCAGTCATTAAATTGACAGGAAAGTAGCTGTTAATAGTTGTCATTTGGACATGTAGATGGAAATACTGATAGGTCATGGTGTGACCACTTAAACGTGTTGAGCTCTGGTTGCATTTGGCATTTCCAAACCACTGCCCTGAGCTTATGGATGTTGATCAAGTGGCCATGTAAATGTTGTTTTAAATTGGCATCAGGCTCTTAAGTTGTGTATGAGGAAGCTATTGGTTCTCTACTTCTATGTAGCTCCTGAAAACAGAAGACTAGGGGTGCCTGGGTCACGTGAAGTGACCTTCAGCCAGGTCACGATCTCGCGCTCCGTGAGTTCGAGCCCCGCGTCGGGCTCTGGGCTGATGGCTCAGAGCCTGGAGCCTGTTTCCAATTCTGTGTCTCCCTCTCTCTCTGCCTCTCCCCCGTTCATGCTCTCTCTCTGTCCCAAAAATAAATAAATGTTGAAAAAAAAATTAAAAAAAACAAAACAAAACAAAACAAAAAACAGAAGACTAGAGCATTTTATCAAAACAAATTTTGTTTAAAATAAATGTACCTTGCCAATGAGATAAAGGCTTACATAATAATTAGTACTTTTGGAGTCTGATATTAATTTGCAAATTTAAAATAAGTCTAGGCGTGTCTGGGGGGCTCAATTTGTTAAAGCGTCTGACTTTGGCTCGGGTCATGATCTCACTGCTTGTGAGTTCAAGCCCCATATCAGCCTCTGTGCTGACAGCTGGGAACCTGGGGATGGCTTCAGATTTTTTTGTCTCCCTCTCTCTGCCCTTCCCCTACTCATGCTCTGTCTCTCTCTCTCTCTCTCTCAAATATAGTATAAAACATAAAAAATAATATAAAAAATAAAAAAAAACAAAAAAATAGTCTAGAATAAATCAGTAGACAGTAACATGCTTATAATGACTGGTGATTAAAACAAAGAACTATCCTGAATATCCAAGCATAAATTACTGTTCTTTCCCTAGGAACCCATCATATATCATGTTGACCATTAAGCTGAATGAAAGCATTAATCTTTTAGTAACTTGGAAGAGATAAGCTTACTATCTTAGCTAGTTAAGTTTGGTATATATCTTTCTTGTAGACCTATTTTCTTTAATGATCAAAGAATTAATATGTGGTGTCTTTTATTTGGGTATTCAGGACTAAGATAAGTAACCTGAAACAAATGAATTAAGACCATTTTAGAACTGAGGTGGACTACAAAAGTCAGATCCTGGAGTCATGATAAAGATAGTTTGAACATTCCTTTTCATCAATAAAAAAAGAAGTACAGTTCCCAGATGACAATCACCATGTTGAAGGAGAGTTTCTGGGGTTCCAACAATGGTACATGATTTTGAGTCAAGGATACAGACTTACTGACTCTACTTTCACTGAAATGATGGTTCAGATATCAACAATGTTGTCTCATGGAATTTGCAAAACTGATATCCTTTCAGTTTTCGGCATGATTAATTTGCCAAAGAGAAAAAAAATGTTTCCCTCTTTCTGAACCATAATCACATTTGTATTTAGAGTTATCATTAAAAATAGTATTTCTAAAAACAGTTAATAAATAGATGTCAACATAAATTTGCTTGCAAAGTTATCAAATGGAAAACTGTTCCCAAAGCAGTTATTTTATATTTTACAGGAAAATTAAACTTT
>NW_024422264.1:0-2470 GCF_014898765.1 Herpailurus yagouaroundi | reverse complement strand
AAAAAGAGGAAGCTGAGAGAAAGAGAGATAAAAGAAATCCAGGAGTACGAGGGGAAAATAAGAGACCTACGTGAGACACTAAAAAGAAATAATATATGCATAATTGGTATCCCAGAGGAGGAAGAGAGAGGGAAAAGTGCTGAAGGGGTACTTGAAGAAATAATAGCTGAGAACTTCCCTGAACTGGGGAAGGAAAAAGGCATTGAAATCCAAGAGGCACAGAGAACTCCTTTCAGACGTAACTTGAATCGATCTTCTGAATGACATATCATAGTGAAACTGGCAAAATACAAGGATACAGAGAAAATTCTGAAAGCAGCAAGGGATAAACGTGCCCTAACATATAAAGGGAGACCTATAAGACTCATGACTGATCTCCCTTTTGAAACTTGGCCGGCCAGAAAGGATTGGCACGAGATCTACAATGTGCTGAACAGAAAAGATATGCAGCCGAGAATCCTTTATCCAGCAAGTCTGTCATTTAGAATAGAAGGAGAGATAAAGGTCTTCCCAAACAAACAAAAACTGAAGGAATTTGTCACCACTAAACCAGCCCTACAAGAGATCCTAAGGGGGATCCTGTGAGACAAAGTACCAGAGACATCGCTACAAGCATAAATCATGCAGACATCACAATGACTCTAAACCCATATCTTTCTATAATAACACTGAATGTAAATGGATTACATGCGCCAAACAAAAGACATAGGGTATCAGAATGGATAAAAAAACAAGACCCATCTATTTGCTGTCTACAAGAGACTCATTTTAGATCTGAAGACACCTTTAGATTAAGAGTGAGGGGATGGAGAACTATTTATCATGCTATTGGAAGCCAAAAGAAAGCTGGAGTAGCCATACTTAGATCAGACAAACTAGACTTTAAATTAAAGGCTGTAACAAGAGATGAAGAAGGGCAGTATATAATAATTACAGGGTCTATCCACCAGGAAGAGCTAACAATGATAAATGTCTATGTGCCGAATACCGGAGCCCCCAAATATATAAAACAATTACTCATAAACATAAGCAACCTTATTGATAAGAATGTGGTAATCACAGGGGACTTTAACACTCCACTTACAGAAATGGATAGATCATCTAGACACATGGTCAATAAAGAAACAAAGGCCCTGAATGAGACATTGGATCCGTTGGACTTGACAGATATATTTAGAACTCTGCCTCCCAAAGCAACAGAATAGACTTTCTTCTCGAGTGCACATGGAACATTCTCCAAGATAGATCATATACTGGGTCACAAAACAGCCCTTCACAAGTTTACAGAATTGAAATCATACCATGCATACTTTCAGAAGCTTGAAATCAACCACAGAAAAAAGTCTGGAAAACCTCCAAAAGCAAGGAGGTTAAAGAACACCCTACTAACTAATGAATGGGTCAACCAAGCAATTAGAGAAGAAATTAAAAAATATATGGAAACAAACGAAAATAAAAATACATCAATCCAAACGCTTTGGGATGCAGCGTAGGCAGTCCTGAGAGGAAAATACATTGCAATCCAGGCCTATCTCAAGAAACAAGAAAAATCCCAAATACAAAATCTAACAGCACACCTAAAGGAACTAGAAGCAGAACAGCAAAGGCAGCCTAAACCCAATAGAAGAAGAGAAATAATAAAGATCAGAGCAGAAATAAACAATATAGAATCTAAAAGAACTGTAGAGCAGATCAACGAAACCAAGAGTTGGTTTTTTGAAAAAATAAACAAAATTGACGATCCTATAGCCAGGCTTCTCAAAAAGAAAAGGAAGATGACCCAAATAGATAAAATCATGAATGAAAATGGAATGATTACAACCAATACCTCAGAGATACAAACAATTATCAGGGAATACTATGAAAAATGATATGCCAACAAATTGGACAACCTGGAAGAAACGGACAAATTCCTAAACACCCACACTCTTCCAAAACTCAATTAAGAGGAAATAGAAAGCTTGAACAGACCCATAATCAGCGAAGAAATTGAATCGGTTATCAAAAATCTCCCAACAAATAAGAGTCCAAGACCAGATGGCTTCCCAGGGGAGTTCTACCAGATGTTTAAAGCAGAGATAATACCTATTCTTCTCAAGCTATTCCAAGAAATAGAAAGGGAAGGACAAGTTCCAGACTCATTCTATGAAGCCAGTATGACTTGGATTCCTAAACCAGACAGAGACCCAGTAAAAAAAGAGAACTACAGGCCAATATCCCTGATGAATATGGATGCAAAAATTCTCAATAAGATACTAGCAAATCGAATTCAACAGCATATAAAAAGAATTATTCACCATGATCAAGTGGGATTCATTCCTGGGATGCAGGGCTGGTTCAACATTCGCAAATCAATCAACGTGATACATCACATTAATAAAAGAAAAGATAAGAACCATATGATCCTGTCAATCGATGCAGAGAAGGCCTTTGACAAAATCCAGCACCCTTTCTTAATAAAAACCCTTGA
>NW_024422263.1:0-2503 GCF_014898765.1 Herpailurus yagouaroundi | reverse complement strand
TAGAAGATAAAGTTATGGAAAAAGAGGAAGCTGAGAGAAAGAGAGATTTAAAAAAATCCAGGAGTATGAGGGGAAAATTAGAGAACTAAGTGATACACTAAGGAGAAATAATATATGCATAATTGGTATCCCAGAGGAGGAAGAGAGAGGGAAAGGTGCTGAAGGGGTACTTGAAGAAATTATAGCTGAGAACTTCCCTGAACTGGGGAAGGAAAAAGGCATTGAATCCAAGAGGCACAGAGATCTCCCTTCAGAAATAACTTGAATAGATCTTCTGCAGGACATATCATAGTGAAACTGGCAAAATACAAGGATAAAAAAAAATTCTGAGAGCAGCAAGGGATAAACGTGCCCTCACATATAAAGGGAGACCTATAAGACTCGTGACTGATCTCTCTTTTGAAACTTGGCAGGCCAGAAAGGATTGGCACGAGATTTTCAGTGTGCTGAACAGGAAAAACATGCAGCCGAGAATCCTTTATCCAGCAAGTCTGTCATTTAGAATAGAAGGAGAGATAAAGGTCTTCCCAAACAAACAAAAACTGAAGGAATGTGTCACCACTACACCAGCCCTACAAGAGATCCTAAGGGGGATCCTGTGAGACAAAATACAAGAGACATCACTACAAGCATAAAACATACAGACATCACAATGACTCTAAACCTGTATCTTTCTATAATAACACTGAATGTAAATGGATTAAATGCGCCAACCAAAAGACATAGGGTATCAGAATGGATAAAAAAACAAGACCCATCTATTTGCTGTCTACAAGAGACTCATTTTAGATCTGAGGACACCTTTAGATTGAGAGTGAGGGGATGGAGAACTATTTATCATGCTACTGGAAGCCAAAAGAGAAAGCTGGAGTAGCCATACTTAGATCAGACAAACTAGACTTTAAATTAAAGGCTGTCACAAGAGATGAAGAAGGGCATTATATAATAATTACAGAGTCTATCCACCAGGAAGAGCTAACAATTATAAATGTCTATGGGCCGAATACCGGAGCCCCCAAATATATAAAACAATTACTCGTAAACATAAGCAACCTTATTGAGAAGAATGTGGTAATTGCAGGGGACTATAACACCCCACTTACAGAAATGGATAGATCATCCAGACACACAGTCAATAAAGAAACAAGGGCCCTGAATGAGACATTGGATCAGATGGACTTGACAGATATATTTAGAAACCTGCATCCCAAAGCAACAGAATATACTTTCTTCTCGAGTGCACATGGAACATTCTCCAAGATAGATCATATACTGGGTCACAAAACAGCCCTTCATAAGTTTACAAGAATTGAAATCATACCATGCATACTTTCAGACCACAATGCTATGAAGCTTGAAATCAACCACAGAAAAAAGTCTGGAAAACCTCCAAAAGCATGGAGGTTAAAGAACACCCTACTAACGAATGAGTGGGTCAACCAGGCAATTCGAGAAGAAATTAAAAAATATATGGAAACAAACGAAAATGAAAATACAACAATCCAAACGCTTTGGGATGCAGCGAAGGCAGTCCTGAGAGGAAAATACATTGCAATCCAGGCCTATCTCAAGAAACAAGAAAAATCCCAAATACAAAATCTAACAGCATACCTAAAGGAAATAGAAGCAGAACAGCAAAGATAGCCTAAGCCCAGCAGAAGAAGAGAAATAATAAAGATCAGAGCAGAAATAAACAATATAGAATCTAAAAAAACTGTAAAGCAGATCAACGAAAGCAAGAGTTGGTGTTTGAAAAAATAAACAAAACTGATAAACCTCTAGCCAGGCTTCTCAAAAAGAAAAGGGAGATGACCCAAATAGATAAAATCATGAATGAAAATGGAATGATTACAACCAATCCCTCAGAGATACAAACAATTATCAGGGAACACTATGAAAAATTATATGCCAACAAATTGGACAACCTGGAAGAAACGGACAAATTCCTGAACACCCACACTCTTCCGAAACTCAATCAGGAGGAAATAGAAAGCTTGAACAGACCCATAACCAGCGAAGAAATTGAATCGGTTGTCAAAATCTCCCAACAAATAAGAGTCCAGGACCAGATGGCTTCCCAGGGGAGTTCTACCAGACGTTTAAAGCAGAGATAATACCTATCCTTCTCCAGCTATTCCAAGAAATAGAAAGGGAAGGAAAACTTCCAGACTCATTCTATGAAGCCAGTATGACCTGGATTCCTAAACCAGACAGAGACCCAGTAAAAAAAGAGAACTACAGGTCAATATCCCTGATGAATATGGATGCAAAAATTCTCAATAAGATACTAGCAAATCGAATTCAACGGCATATAAAAAGAATTATTCACCATCATCAAGTGGGATTCATTCCTGGGATGCAGGGCTGGTTCAACATTCGCAAATCAATCAACGTGATACATCACATTAACAAAAAAAAAAGAGAAAAACCATATGATCCTGTCAATCGATGCAGAAAAGGCCTTTGACAAAATCCAGCACCCTTTCTTAATAAAAACCCTTGA
>NW_024422262.1:0-19105 GCF_014898765.1 Herpailurus yagouaroundi | reverse complement strand
CCTCAAAAAATTAAAAATAGATCTACCCTATGACCCAGCAATAGCACTGCTAGGAATTTACCCAAGGGATATGGAAGTGCTGATGCATAGGGGCACTTTTACCCCAGTGTTTACAGCAGCACTTTCAACAATAGCCAAATTATGGAAAGAGCTTAAATGTCCATCAACTGATGAATGGATAAAGTTGTGGTTTATATATACAATGGAATACTACTTGGCAAGGAGAAAGAATGAAATATGGCCTCTTGTAGCAACGTGGATGGAACTGGAGAGTGTTATGCTAAGTGAAATAAGTCATACAGAGAAAGACAGATACCATATGTTTTCACTCTTATGTGGATCCTGAGAAACTTAACAGAAGACCATGGGGGAGGGGAAAAGTTACAGAGAGGGAAGGAGGCAAACCATAAGAGACTCTTAAAAACTGAGAATAAACTGAGGGTTGATGGGGAGTGGGAGTGAGTGGAGGGTGGGTGATGGGCATTGAGGAGGGCACCTGTTGGGATGAGCACTGGGTGTTGTATGGAAACCAATTTGTCAATAAATTTCATATTTTAAAAAAAGTTGTGGTTTATATATACAATGGAATTCTACTTGGCAATGAGAAAGAATGAAATATGGCCTTTTGTAGCAATGTGGATGGAACTGGAGAGTGTTGTGCTAAGTGAAATAAGTCATAAAGAGAAAGATAGACACCATATGTTTTCACTCTTATGTGGATCCTGAGAAACTTAACAGAAGACCGTGGGTAGGGGAAGGGGGAAAAAAAGTTACAGAGAGGGAAGGAGGCAAACCATAAGAGACTCTTAAATACTGAGAATAAACTGAGAGTTGATGGGAGTTGGGAGGGTGGGGAAACGGGTGATGGGTGTTGTGGAGGGCACCTGTTAGGATGAGCACTGGGTGTTGTATGGAAACCAATGTGACAGTAATTTGCATATTTAAAAACAATCTTTAGTACTTACTGATTCTGCCTTGTCACTATCTCTCAGATTTATGACCTTTGCTCTGTTGTTATGTCTTTAAGTATTCAGGTTCTCTTGTGATAGCAGATAGCTTGGCTCTCTGTTTCTCTCTCCTCCTTTTCAAAATAATTTATTTTTCCTAATTATAAAAGTAATGTGTGCTCAATGAGAAAAACAATTTGTTAAATCAGAAAAGAAAAATGGGTATTTTTGTAAAAACACAAAAATTTTCTTTAATTACTCCACCCAAAGATAATGACTGGGTTGGTTTTGGTGTACATACATGTGGTGGTTTTATAAAAAATATTGTAATACTTGTGCATATTGTCTTATGTATTTATTTTTCTAAATAGGAATTTGCCAATTACTTTTTGCTGGCTTTCCAATTGTTTGTTTATGTAGTAGTGATTTGTTTCATGTAACCTATTGTTACTGTGTAGGTTTATTCTAGTTTTTTACTACAGATGCCACTTTGAAGAACATCTTTGTACACTCATTTTTCCCTGCAACTGATTGTTTTCTTAAAATAAATGTTGAGAAGTAGAATTTCTGGGTCAAACAATTGCAGTAAGGGTTTTTGTCCATATTGCCAAATTGACCTACACAAAGATTGACTATGAGTATGTTCTTGCACCCTCAGTCTACACTATATGTCATCACTCTTTTGAGCCTTAGCCATATTGAGAGGTGAAAATATTTATTTTTATAGTAGTGACATTGAACATTTTTAAATGTTTATTGGCCATTTCTATTTTTTTGTGAGTTGCCTGTTCTTTTACTTTGCCCATTTTTCTACTAGTGATTTTGAGTCTTTAATTGTAAAAGCTCTTCTTATATTAAGAACATTGGGCACATGCACATGTGAAGAAGCAGCAGAAGGGCACCATCTGAAAACCAAAGAGAGAGTCCTCAGAGGAGTTCAACATTGTTGGTACCTTGATCTTGGACTATAAGCCTCGATTACTTTGTTGAGATATGAATAGAATGCACTAAAATATCACTTACCATCATATACTGTGAAATGGAAATACAATGCTGCAGATGATGCTTCTGCTTATTTGGAGCAGTGTTGATTCCTTGTGGTAGGTCTCTGTTTATAAGATCTTAGTTCTTTACTGTGGAACTGACTGTGTCATTGAACAGATGGCAACATAGGTTCCTGCCAACTTCAGTCCCCCCCACCATAGAAGACCAACTAACAGCTATCTATAGATAAAGATACCAGTGTGAAAACCCCAGAAATTGGGGATGGGTGAGTCTGAAGAACCCTCCCTGGACTTCAGATACCAAGAAGGACTGCATTAGAAGGGTGAAAGGAAAAACTAACACTCTGATCACATCACCTCTTCCCCAGGCTGGCCACTGAGAGGGTCTCGGTAAGCTTATAGTTTCTCCAATGTGAAAAGAGAACCCAAACCCAAAGTGGATGTCCAGGTCTTCCAGTGTTGTGGGACACTTCCCAGGAAGCCCACTTGGGTTTTGCCTCATGAAGATCATAGGGGTAATCTGCAGGGTTCAACCATTGAGAATCAACTTGAAAGGGAGAAGGAGGGGTAGGACTGACAGCAATAAGCATTCAAATCCTGGTGAACTGCACTCCAGCTTGCAGTGATACCTGAGCAGACATCCCAGATAGCATTTCTGCCTATTCATAAAGCTAAACCTAGATAGCCCCCATGTTGGCAAGGAGCTTAATTGGCAGTTCTGCCTGATTTGGTTCCTCAGTCTCAGGCTGTACTGGCTGTAGAGCCTGTTCTATAGCCCCACCAGGACAGAGAAGCAATTTTAATCCCTGCCCAACTGCTCAGCATCACCTCCAGTTTTGACCAGCCAGAGAACCCATGCAGCCACAAAGCCCATCCCACAGCCCTGATCAGGCAGGTAGCCAAGCCAACAGCCCTACCTAACTGTTGATCATAGCTTCTGGCCCCACACATTACCAGGAAACCTTAACAGTGACCCTGGGAAATCTCAAAGCATAGCCTACAGCGCCACCCAACTATGAGATAGATCTGGGAGTCCCTCCCAGCCAGAGAACCCAGCTGGCAACCTTGCCCAATATCAGAGCACAGCCAGAAGCCCACCTGAAGTCCAGCCTGCAGCCCCACCTAACATTAAGGCACAGCCTTTAAAAACATGGAAGGGAAAAACTGTCAACCAAGAATGCTGTAACTGTGACAATGCTGCCCTTCAGAAATAAAGGAGAAATAAAGACTTTCCCAAACAAAACCTAAAGTTCACCTCCACTAGACCTGCCTTATAAGAAATGCTAAAGGGCATTATTCAAGCTGAAATAAAAGGAGGATAGTAACAAAAGAAGGTGGATGTGTAATAGTCACTGGTAATTGTAAATATATAGTCAGAATCTGAATGTCTGATATTGTAATGTTGGCACATAATTCACTTACAAGTGTAGTTTAAAAGTTAATCAAGGGGTGCCTGGGTGGCCCAGTCGGTTAAGCGTCCGACTTCCGCTCAGGTCATGATCTCCCGGTCCTTGAGTTCGAGCCCCACATTGGGCTCTGTGCTGACCGCTCAGAGCCTGGAACCTGTTTCAGATTCTGAGCCTCCCTCTCTCTCTGACCCTCCCCCGTTCATGCTCTGTCTCTCTCTGTCTCAAAAATAAATAAACGTTAAAAAATTTAAAAATAATAAAAATAAGAATAAAAGTTAATCAAATGTATTAAAAGTAACCATAACTACAATTAGTTGTCATTTGATGCACACTATAAAAAATATAAATTATAACATCAGTAACCTCAAATGTGAGCAGGGGAGAAGTAAAAGCATAGTTTCTATATGCTATCAAACTTACAAAGGAAAACCTGTAGTAGATACACAGAAGATTATTATAAAGGAGTCAAATCATACCACAACAAAAAGTTATCAGATCACAAAGGAAGAGAGCAAGAAGCAAGGAACAAGGAAAGTACAAAACAGTCAGAAAACAAAATGGCAATAGTAAGTCCTTACTTATTAATAATTACTTTAAGTGTAAGTGAATTAAATGCTCTAATCAAAAGACAGAGTGGCTGAATGGATTAACAAAACAAGATGCAATGATATACTGCCTATAAGAGACTCATTTTAGCATTAAGGACATACATAGAGTAAAGGGATGGAATAGATATTTCAAAGAAATGGTAATAAGAGAAAGTATGGGTAGCTGTATTTATATCCGACAAAATAGACTTTAAGCTAAAAATAGTCAAAAGAGACAAATAAGGTCATTATATAATGATAAAAGGGTAGTCTACTAAGAAGATGTAACAGTGGTAAATATTTATGTGCCCAACTCTGGAGCAAAAATTCTCAACAAAATACTAGCAAACCAAATTCAACAGCACATTAAACGTCTTACACACCTAACAATATTATCAATACCTATGTGCCAACTGATAACATTTTTCAGTAACTGATAACACTTTTTTATAGTGCATTAGATCTTTTTTCTTATTGGTAAGAAACCAAATGTTGCAGGTACAGCTAACTCCCCATTGTCATCCCTTTCACCTTACTCCTCAGGAAGAAAATCACTATGTTAGTTTGTGTATATCATTCCCATTCATGTTTGTTTGTGTGTGTGTGTGTGTGTGTGTGTGTGTGTGTGTGTGTATGATTATGTATATATATGTACAATCATATAATCATATACATACACATACGATTTTATATAAACATTATGTATAAAAATATGTATGTGTCAGCATATAGATGGGTCTTGTTTTTTTATCCATTCCAGTGCCCTGTGTCTTTTGACTGGAGCATTTGGTCCATTTATATTTAGAGTGATTATTGAAAGATATGAAATCAGTGCCATTGTGTGGCCTGTAAGTTGGTGTTTCTGGTGACATTCTCTGGTCCTTTCTAGTCTTTGTTGCTTTTGATCTTTTTTTGTTTTATTTTGTTTCTTATCCACTCAAAGAGTCCCTCTTAAAATTTCTTACAGGGCTGTTTTAATGGTCACAAACTCCTTTAGTTTTTGTTTGGGAAACTTTTGATCTCTCCTTCTATTTTGAATGATAGACTTGCTGGATAAAGAATTCTCGGCTGCATGTTTTTGCAATTCAGAATGTTGAATATATCCTGCCACTCCTTTCTGACCTGCCAAGTTCCTGTGAACAGATATGCTGTGAACCTGATCTGTCTTCCCTTGTAGGTTAAGGACATTTTTTTTCCGTTGGTGCTTTTACAATTCCTTCCTTGTCTGTGTATTTTGTGAATATGCCTTTTTGATGATCAATTTTGTTGAATTGAATGGGAGTTCTATGTGCTTAATGGATTTAGATGTCTGTGTTCTTTCCCAGATTAGGAAAGTTTTCAGCTATAATTTACTCACATAACCTCCTACCCCTTTTTTCTCTCTCTTCATCTTCTGAGACCTAAAGACACCTGCAGATTTAAAGTAAGGGAATGGAGAACCATCTATCATGCTAATGGACATCAAAAGAAAGCCAGAGTAGCCATACTTATATCAGAAAAACTAGATTTTATTTTTTTTTATTTATATATGAAATTTATTGTCAAATTGGTTTCCATACAACACCCAGTGCTCATCCCAAAAGGTGCCCTCCTCAATACCCATCACCCACCCTCTCCTCCCTCCCACCCCCCATCAACCCTCAGTTTGCTCTCAGTTCTCAACAGTCTCTTATGCTTTGGCTCTCTCCCACTCTAACCTCTTTTTTTTTTTTTCCTTCCCCTCCCCCATGGGTTCCTGTTAAGTTTCTCAGGATCCACATAAGAGTGAAACCATATGGTATCTGTCTTTCTCTGTATGGCTTATTTCACTTAGCATCACACTCTCCAGTTCCATCCACGTTGCTACAAAAGGCCATATTTCATTTTTTCTCATTGCCACGTAGTATTCCATAGTGTATATAAACCACAATTTCTTTATCCATTCATCAGTTGATGGACATTTAGGCTCTTTCCATAATTTGGCTATTGTTGAGAGTGCTGCTATGAACATTGGGGTACTATAGAGTTTCAAAGGGAGCTTTCATCAGTTAATTGGAGCATAGACTGCAGAAAGATTCTGCTGTAATTACTTGGGTTTAGGAATGGCTCCATGGTCGGATAGAACTTATGGTCAGCAGTCTTAAACAGGCTATTCTCAGAAAAGTGACTTTCATGGCATGTCTAAATTAACAACAACAGAAAGGAATGAAGGGGACATTAGCTTGTGTTTATAAAGATCCTCTTTTTTTTTAATCCAAGTAAGTATTTATTCCTCTTTTGATAGGACTGGTGCAGGTGAAGAGTGAGGATAAGCAAAGGCTGATTATACTAAGTGCATTTGAAGTGTAATAATTTGCCAGGTGTTTTTCTACTCATCATCTCATTTGAACTTTATAGTAGTCCTAGTAGGTAGGCAGATACAGAAACTAAGTCTCAGAAATGTAAAATTGTCACTTTGAGTCATGTAATCTCCTAGAAGAAAAAGTAGATCTTGAGTACAGTACCATCTGATTCCATCCAGACCTCTTCTTCCCACCCTTAGCTTATTGTCTCTGCCCCTTTCTTGGTAGTAAGGCTTTTAGGAGTCAACCCCTCCTCTCCCTAGGAAGAGTGAGTCCTTACAGACCAAGGGCACAGAGCTCCCAGCCTCGTAATTATATATCCAGCCATTGTACTTTTTTTTAATGTTTATTTACTTATTTATTTTGAGAGAGAGAAAGAGCAGGGAAGAGGCAGAGAAAGAGAATCACAAGCAGGCTCTACACTGTTAGTGCAGAGCCCAACATGGGGCTCAATCTCACGAACCATGAGATCATTATCTGAGCTTACACTTAACAAACTGAGCTACCCAGGCACCCCTAGCCATTGTACTTCTTAAGTCATCCTTCTCTGTGAGAACTGTTATTCATATACAGTAGTATTTACTCATGGTTATAGTAGGAATCATAGTAAGAGTAGAAATGTAGTAACAGATAACACTTCTGTGGGGCTTACCTATGTGCCAGACATTGTTCTAAGAATTTACACGTGTTGATTTACTGCTATGATTATGATTATCCTCATTTCACAATTGAGGAAATAGAGACACAGAAAGCTTAAGGAATTTGTCTAAGACCATGTAACTGTAGAGTCAGAAACTAAGCCCAGGTTCTGACTCCTGGTCCCAACTTTTAACCATGTTACTTCTTGTAAACTATATACAAGAATAGCTGAATATGACACTAGGTATTAGGCAAAAACTGTTTTACCATTCTGTAATAAGAAATACGAATTTGATTTTAATAGAGGAATTCAGATTAGATATTTTTAGAATTCACTTTAACAAGAAAACAATGTTGTCAGTTTACCAATTGGTTCATTTTCTGGGCTCATATAAATTGTTAATATAATGTATTCAATTGAATAAATACTATTTCTTGAGCACTTACTGTATGCCTTGGCATGAGCTAAGCATTTTATGTGGATTAACTCATTTAATCCTCACTAGAATCTTATGATATAGGCACTGTTGTTGTCCCTCTTTTATAAATGAGAATATATTGAAGCTTTGAAGTAGCAACATGCCCAAGGTCGCTCAACTAGCAAGGATAAAGCTGAGACTTGAACTCAGCAATCTAACTTCAGAACCAACACTCTAATATTTAGCTAGCCACTTCTACAATTTCAAAATTATTTATGATTCCAGAAATGTTCCACATTATCTCTGTCCACGTCTGGTGGTTTTCCTGAAATATAATTACTGTATTTTTTTTCCATCTAGGTTTATGTTCCAGATGAAAATAATGCTATTTTGGGAAGAAATACAAATAAGCAACTTTTTGAAGGTTTGACAACTGGACTTCTCAAAGTCAGTGCTGTGGTTTTTAGCTGCCTGATTGCCAATCGACCAGATGGAAACAGCCAGCCAGATACACCAAAAATATCGACACAGGAAATGAAAAACAAACCCTCACAAGGTGATACTTTTAACAGTCGAGTTCAGGACCTCATCAGGTAAAATTGCTAGACTTCTTCAAACTTTCTTCTTTAAAAAAAAGTTATATTAAAATAATTTAAATCTCAGGGTCCATATGATGGCATGTTCTCATGATACCGTCCATAAATTCTTGGCAATAAATACACTACATTTTGTACCACAGAGAAGAAAAATCCTGTTAATGAAAAGCAATACAGTTAGAGCTCATCTGTCATTATTGATATTTAGATATTTGATATTAGAATATGTAGTGTCCAAGCTTTTATAACTTTCTTGCTGTCAACTATTCCCAAATCAAGAATTTCTGAGAATTCTCCTATTTCAGGTCATCTCTTGTTTTAAATTTGATTTGGACTTAAAACAGTAATAGCTACCATTTATGGAGCACTCATTATGTGTGAGGTATTATAATGTAGTAGAGGCTTTGCAGCCCTTGAAGTGTAGGATTTCTAATTTAGACTTTGTAGGTGGTGAAAATGCTCAGGGAGGTTAAGTGCTTTGCCTAAGTTTATTTAATAGATAGATTTACAAGTAAGTAGGAGATTTGAGATTGGAACTCAGGTCTTGCTGGACTACCAAAACCTGTGTGCTTTGCACTACACAAATGTAGCGATTTCTGACACCTGTTCAAGGTCAACCCTGCTAAGGTCACCTTTTCTCCAGGGAAATTTACTCCTGTTTTGACATCTGAACTCTTTTTTCCTCATGCATCTTGAATCAAGTAGGACATTTAATTTCCCAATAGGGTTCCATTTGGTGTTAATCACTTACCTGCCCCACCTATCTGCAGCTTTTCTGTGATCAGCACTGATCTCCAGTTTGAAAAATCCATGAAATTTGTTGCTCTGAAGCTTATGGTAGGTTAATAGAAAAGAGAATGCCTTCTTCTTCATTTGTCTCAAAACAGTTCTTATATTTCTGCTGGTTTCTTGTAGTGCTTTCTTGGGAACAGTTGTTTCATTCAGTATCTTTCTTACCCTTGATTATTTTGTTCACATATCCCTTCCATCTGCCTGCCCTCTCTCCCCAAGCATATTTATTGCTAGAAAGTACTAGGTCCTTTGGGTCTACAACGATTTATCTTATAACACTTAACTTTTCTTTTAATTTTTTATATTAAATATAATTTATTGTCAAAGTGGTTTCTATACAACACCCAGTGCTCATCCCAACAGGTTTTTTAAACTTTTTTTAATGTTTATTTTTGAGAGAGTGAGAGAGAGACAGAGCAGGATCGTGGATGGGGCAGAGAGAGAGGGAGACACAGAATCCGAAGCAGACTCCAGGCTCTGAGCTGTCAGCATAGAGCCCAACATGGGGCGCGAACTCACGAACCTTGAGATCATGACCTGAGCTGAAGTTGGATGCTTAACTGACTGAGATACCCAGGCGCCCCTACAGCACTTGACTTTTAACCTCCCTGGACTTTCTCTCATTTGCTTTATCCCATTCAATTTCCCCATCTCCTTTGGTCACTGTAGAACCTAGCTCCTCGGTTGATAAATGCTATTCTGTCCCTACATTCTCCCTTGGGCTACTGTGTGATGCAGCAGCCCTGCATTCTCGTCCAGGCAACATAGCCACAGCCTTGCCCCCAAGCGCTTCAGTGTAATTCTAATGGGCTTTCCAGGAGAAAGGACATACATTTTCACATATATTATTATATATTATTATAGTTACCAGATCCTCTATAAAGGAGGAAGGTATTAGGGAAGAAATAACAGTGGTAATCTCCCAAACCAAATAACTCAGGTAACTTAAAAAGACTGATTGACAATTACAGCCTTTCAGAACAAAACTCTGCCACTGTTTCTCTGACTTGAACCACTTCTGCTGAAGGTTGTTTTCTTATAAATAATGCATTGTTAGTTGATTGATGATGACTTTGTGTAGAACCACAAACTATATTTTGGATCAGAAGCAAACAGAACATGTCTAATTATTTCCATGCTTGCTCTCTCACCTTCTCAGATATAAACTAACAAGAAATCTCACTCCACTCCCTGCCATTACTTGGGAGTTTTTTGTCAGCTTATATCTGTAGAGTTGTAAAACTCTAAAAGTCTAAAAAACAAAAAGTCTTTGGTGCTGTTCTCTAGCCTATACTCCAGAAGTAGAGCTGGAGCCGAGCACACTACCCTGACATATGTCCCTTTCTTCTCGTGTGATATAAAAGAGGCCAGAGATATATAACAGAGATGGTAATAACAGTATTTATTCTCATTATTTTACATGGTTCAGTCAAGTGTCTAGATCTAAGAGATTCTCAAATATATATCAGTTCATACTATGGTCACCTGTAGCACTTTGTGCTAGATACCATACAAGGTCCTAGGAAACAAAAAACAAACAAATGGCACAAGAACAGCCACTCAGATCGATGGAACAGAATAGATAACCCAGAAATGGACCCACAAACATAATGGCCAACTAATCTTTGACAAAGCAGGAAAGAATATCCAATGGAATCAAGACAGTCTCTTCAGCAAGTGGTACTGGGAAGACTGGACAGCAACATGCAGAAGAATGAACCTGGGCCACCTTCTTACACCATACACAAAAATAAACTCAAAATGGATGAAAGACCTCAATGTAAGACAGGAAGCCATCAGAATCCTCAAGGAGAAAGCACGCAAGAACCTCTTTGATCTTGCCTGCAGAAATTTCTTACTCAACACGTCTCCAGAGGCAAGGGAAACAAAAGCAAAAATGAACTATGGGGACCTCATCAAAATAAAAGGCTTCTGCGCAGCAAAGGAAACAATCCGCAAAACTAAAAGGCAACAGACAGAATGGGAGAAGATCCTTGCAAATGACATATCAGATAAAGGGTTAGTATCCAAAATCTATAAAGAGCTTATCAAACTCAACACCCAAAAAACAAATAATCCAGTGAAGAAATGGGCAAAAGACATGAATAGACACTTCTCCAAGGAAGACATCCAGATGGCCAACCGACACATGAAAAAATGCTCAACATCACTCACCATCAGGGAAATACAAATCAAAACCACAATGAGATACCACCTCACACCTGTCAGAATGGCTAACATTAACAACTCAGCAACAACAGATGTTGGCAAGGATGTGGAGAAAGAGGATCTCTTTTGCATTGTTGGTGGGAATGCAAACTGGTGCAGCCACTCTGGAAAACAGTATGGAGGTTCCTCAAAAAACTAAAAATAGAACTATCCTATGACCCAGCAATTGCACTACTAGGTATATATCCAAGGGGTACAGGTATGCTGTTTTGAAGGGACACATGCACCCCCATGTTTATAGCAGCACTATCAACAATAGCCAAAGTATGGAAAGAGCCAAAATTTCCATTGATGGATGAATGGATAAAGAAGACATGGTATATATATACAATGGAGTATTATTTGGCAATCAAAAAGAATGAAATCTTGCCATTTGCAGCTACGTGGGTGGAACTAGAACTAGAAGGTAATATGCTAAGTGAAATTAGAGAAAGACAAAAATCATATGTCTTCACTCATATGAGAACTTTAAGATACAAAACAGATGAACATAAGGGAAGGGAAGCAAAAATAATGTAAAAACAGGGAGGGGGACAAAAACATAAGAGACTCTTAAATATGGAGAACAAACAGAGGGTTAATGGAGGGGTTGTGGGAGGGGGGATGAGCTACTCATCTACTCCTTAAATCATTATTTATTGCAGTATATGCTAACTAACTTGGATGTAAATTTAAAAAATAAATAAAAGTAAATAAATAAATAAATAAATAAATGCTACTCTCTTAGCAACTTCCAAGTATGTAATACAGTATTGTTAACTATAGTCACCATGCTGTACATTAATCCCCAGAACTTAGTCATATTATAAAGTTTGTACCCTTTAATAACATCTAATTTTCCCTAGCCCCTAGGCCTTAGTAACCACCATTCTACTCTCTATTTCTAGAAGTCTGGCATTTTTAGATTCTACTTATATGTAAGTGAGATCATACAGAATATATCTTACTGTCTGACTTATTTTACTCAGCATAATGTCTTCAGGGTCCATCAGTGTTGTTGCAAATGGAAGGATTTCCTTCTTTTTTTGGATGAATAATATTCTATTATACACACACACACACACATATCACCCATTTGCTTTATTCATTCATCCATTATAGTCACTTAGAGTTGTTTCCATGTGTTGGCTATTTTGAATAGTGCTTCAATGAACATGGGAGTACAGGTATCTCTTTGAGATAGTGACTCATTTCCCTCATATGTATACACAGAAGTAGATTTGATGGATTGTATGGTAGTTGTGTTTTTAATTTTTTTGAGGAATGTCCCTATTTTCCACAGTGGCTATACAAATTTACATTCCCACCAAAAGTGTACGAGGGTTCACTTTTCTTGACATCCTTGCCATAATTATCTCCCGTCTTTTTGATAATTGCTGTTCTAACAGGTTTGAAGTGGATCTCATTGTGGTTTTGATTTGTACTTTCCCTGATAATTGGTGATGTTGAGTGTCTTTTCCTGTACCTGGTGGGCATCTCTATGTTCTTTGCAAAAATGTCTATTTGGGTCCTTTGCCCACTTTTTAATCAGATTATTTGTGTTTTTACTATTGAATGGTAAGAGTGCCTTATATATTTTGGATATGAACCCCTTATCTGGTATATCGTTTGCAAATATTTTCTCCCTTTCAATAGGCTGCCTTTTCACTTTGTTGTTTCCTGTGCTGTGCAGAAGCCTCTAAGGTTGATGTAGTCCCACTTGTTCATTTTTGAGTCTGTTTCTTATCATATGCAAAAAAATATTTGCCAAGTCCAATGTGAAGGAGTTTTTCCCTGTATTTTCTTCTAAGAGTTTTATGGTTTGAGGTCTTACACTTAAGTTTAATCCATCTGAAGTTCATTTTTGTGAGCAGTGTAAGATAGGAATCCAATTTCATTCTTCTGCAAGTGGCTATTTGTACCAGCACCATTTATTGAAGACACTGTCCTTTCCCCGTTGACTGTTCTTGGCTCCCTTGTCAAAAATTTGTGGACTGTATATGCATGGGTTTGTTTCTGGGTTCTCAATTCTGTTCTGTTGATCTGTGTGTGTTTTTATGCCAAAACCATACTGTTTTGGTTATGATAGCTTTGTAATTAGTTTGAAATCGGGAAGTGTAATGCCTCCAGCTGTGTTCTTCTTTTATAAGGTTTCTTTGGCTCTTTAAAGTCTTACTAAAGCACAGTCCTTTTCATCATATCCAAGTAGATATTTATGTCTTAAAACAGGGAAATCAAACTGTGAAACCAGAAGGCAAATAGATGATTCCAAGTCACTAACTGATACCAGTCTTTTGGAATCAAAAGTTATCAAATGAAAGGCATCTATTCAAGAAGTTATAAAACTGTACTTTAGCACTTTCCTAGCCAACAAACCCTCGCCTCATATCAGAATATAGCATAGGCCCATCAGGCTGCACAAGTTCAAAACTGAACACATAATCTTTTCACCCAGAGGAGCTCCTTTTCCTGTGTGATTTGTCCTTCTCAGTGGCACTGATATCCCAGTTACTTAAGCCAGCAATCTGACCACTGTCAAACACTCCTCACAGAGACTCTTTTACCAAATCAATATCCAATTAAGTCTTTAGTATTTACTGAGTAGAGACAGACGTGCCCTGGCGAGAAGAGCAAGTCGCATCTTAATGTCTGGGGCTCAACCAAGGGTGTGGCTCCCTACGGTGCAAGCTGAACCACCTTGGAGTGTGGAGACACAAAAATCCAGATCCAAGTCACCTCTTTCCCACCTTTGGAGCTCGATGTCTCGCCTGCCTGTCTGGCTCTTGAGGAGAGACCTGGGAAGATGGCTGGGTAGGAGGATGCTGGGCTCACCTTGTCCTGCTGATTGATTAGATTCCATCCACATCTGCCTAAACACCCAGAAAACCACCAGAAGACTAGCAGAACATTCTCCAGAGCCAAGCGTAGACAAGAGGCCCATGATAGAGGGTAGGAAGGGCAGAGAGGCAGTGCATGCTACACAGACAGGCAGGTGGGAGCCGGGGCGGTGGAGGGGCAACCTCCAGGCAAAGAAGAACCCCTGAAGTCTGCCTTGCAAAAGGAGACGGGCAGACTCCATGAGTTCTGACAGCCAGCAGGACTTAACATCTGGAATGTTAAAAGTCAACAGCTCTGCTCTGGGAGAGTAGGGAGGGCAAGAGGATGCCAGAAGGGAGAGTTGTTGAGCCCAGAAGACAGAGCTCAGCTCAACGGGGGGACAAAGGTGCTGGCAATCGCCATCTCCCTCTCCCATCCCCCAGCCGAAATTCCAAAGGGAACCAGTTCCCATCACCAAACTTGCTTGCACCAGGCAAACACCCAATGCTATGCTTCTGTGGGTCCATCCCTCCAACTGACCTGCCTCCCTCCTGGTGCTGCAGGGCCCCTCCCGCAGGGCACCACCACCAACAAAGCTAGCTAAGCCTGCCCCTTCCGCCCCTATGCACCTTGCAGATCCACCCCATCTAATAAGCCCTTGGCCAGATCCCATTGAAGCAGCACAAGCCTGACAGTGTGCAAACAGCCCAGACAGGGGCCACACCACCCCACAGTGAGTCCTGCCCCTGGGAGGGGGGAAGATAAGGTACACACCAGTCTGACTCTGGCCCCAGCGGTGGGCTGGGGCAGACATGGGATCTGACTGCGGCCCCACCCACCAACACAAGTTACCCCGGGCAGCACAGGGGAAGTGCCCTGCAGTTTGGAGCTACCGCAGGGACTACCCAAAGTGATGAAACAGAAGAATTCTCCTCAAAAGAAACTCCAGGAAGTAGGGACAGCTAACCAATTGATCAAAACCGATTTAAGCAATACAATGGAACAAGAATTTAGAATAACAGTCACAAAATTAATCACTGCGCTTGCAAAAAGCATAGAGGACAGCAGAGAATCTATTGCTACAGAGATCAAGCGACTAAAAAATAGTCACGAGGAATTTAAAAATGCTATAAATGAGGTGCAAAATAAAATGGAGGTGGCCATAGCACAGATTGAAGGGGCAGAGGAGAGAATAGGTGAATTCGAAGATAAAGTTATGGGAAAAGAGGAAGCTGAGAAAAAGAGAGAAAAAAATCCAGGAGTATGAGGGGAGAATTAGAGAACTAAGTGATGCAATCAAACGGAACAATATCCGTATCATAGGAATTCCAGAAGAAGACGAGAGAGAGAAAGGGGCTGAAGGTGTACTTGAACAAATCCTAGCTGAGAACTTCCCTGATCTGGGGAAGGAAGCAAGCATTGAAATCCAAGAGGCACAGAGAACCCCCGGTAGACATAACTTGAATCGATCTTCTGCACAACATTATCATAGTGAAACTGGCAAAATACAAGGATAAAGAGAGAATTCTGAAAGCAGCTAGGGATAAACGGGCCCTAACATACAAAAGTAGACACATAGGGGAGTGCCAAACCTACCTACTGAAACTTGGCAGGCCAGAAAGGAATGGCACGAAACCTTCAATGTGATGAACAGAAAAAATATGCAGCCAAGAATCCTTTATCCAGCAACTGTGTCATTCAGGATAGAAGGAGAGATAAAGGTTTTCCCAAACAAACAAAAACTGAAGGAATTCATCACCACTAAACCAGCCCGACAAGAGATACTAAGGGCAACTCTGTGAGTAAAATGTTGCAAGGACCACAAAGTACCAGAGACATCACTACAAGCACGAAACCTACAGACATCACAATGACTCTGAACCCGTATCTTTGAATAATAACACTGAATGTAAATGGACTAAATTCTCCAACGAAAAGACATAGGGTATCAGAATGGATTAAAAAAAACAAGACCCATCTATTTGATCTCTATAAGAGATTCATTTTAGACCTGAGGACACCTTCAGATTGAAAGTGAGGGGATGGAGAACTATCTATCATGCTACTGGAAGTCAAAAGAAAGCTGGAGTAGCCATACTTATATCAGACAAACTAGACTTTAAGTTAAAGGCTGTAACAAGAGATGAAGAAGGGCATTATATGATAATTACACAGTCTATCCATCTTGAAGAGCTAACAATTATAAATGCAATGTGCCAAATACGGGAGCCCCCAATTATATAAAAGAATCACAGACATGAGCAACCTTATTGGTAAGAATGTGGTAATTGCAGGGGACTTTAATTCTCCATGTACAACAATGGAGAGATCATCTAGACACAGGATCAATAAAGAAACAAGGGCCCTGAATGATACATTGGATCAGATGGACTTGACAGATATATTTAGAACTCTGCATCCCAAAGCAACAGAAGACACTTTCTTCTCGAGTGCACATGGAATATTCTCCAAGATAGATCACATACTGGGTCACAAAACAGCCCTTCATAAGTATAAAAGAATTGAGATCATACCATTCACACTTTCAGACCACAATGCTGTGAAACTTGAAATCAACCACAAGAAAAAGTTTGGAAAACCTCCAAAAGTATGGAGGTTAAAGAACACCCTACTAAAGAATGAATGGGTCAACCAGGCGATTAGAGAAGAAATTAAAAAATATATGGAAACAAATGAAAATGAAAATACAACAATCCAAACACTTTGGGATGCAGCGAAGGCAGTCCTGAGAGGAAAATACATTGCAATCAGGCCTATCTCAAGAAACAAGAAAAATCCCAAATACAAAATCTAACAGCACACCTAAAGGAAATAGAAGCAGAACAGCAAAGACACCCCAAAACCAGCAGAATAAGAGAAATAATAAAGATCAGAGCAGAAGTAAACAATATAGAATCTAAAAAAAAAACCTGTAGAGCATATCAATGAAACCAAGAGTTGGTTTTTTGAAAAAATAAACAAAATTGATACACCTCTAGCCAGGCTTCTCAAAAAGAAAAGGGAGAGGCCCAAATAGATAAAATCATGAATGAAAATGGAATTATGACAACCAATCCCTCATAATACAAGCAATTATCAGGGAATACTATGAAAAATTACATGCCAACAAACTGGACAACCTAGAAGAAACGGACAAATTCCTAAGCACCCACACACTTCCAAAACTCAAACAGGAAGAAAGAGAAAACTTGAAAAGACCCATAACCAGTGAAAAAATTGAATCAGTTATCAAAAATCTCCCAACAAATAAGAGTCCAGGACCAGATGACTTCCCTGGGGAATTCTACCAGACATTGAAAGCAGAGTTAATACCTATCCTTCTCAAGCTGTTCCAAAAAATAGAAAGGGAAGGAAAACTTCCAGACTCATTCTATGAAGCCAGCATTACTTTGATTCCCAAACCAGACAGAGACCCAACAAAAAAGAGAACTACAGGCCAATATTGCTGATGAACATGGATGCAAAAATTCTCAACAAGATACTAGCAAATCAAATTCAACAGCATATAAAAAGAATTATTCACCATGATCAAGTGGGATTCATTCCTGGGCTGCAGGGCTGGTTCAGTATTCACAAACCAATCAATGTCAGACATCACATTAGTAAAAGAATAGAAAAGAACCATATGATCCTGTCAATCCATGCAGAAAAAGCATTTGACAAAACACAGCATCCTTTCTTAATAAAACTCCTCGAGAAAGTTGGGATAGAAGGAACACACTTAAACATCATAAAAGCCATATATGAAAAGCCCACAGATAATGTCATACTCAATGGGGAAAAACTGAGAGCATTTCCCCTGAGATCAGGAACATGACAGGGATGTCCACTCTCACCGCTGTTGTTTAATACAGCGTTGGAAGTTCTAGCATCAGCAATTAGACAACAAAAGGAAATCGAAGGCATCAAAATTGGCAAATATGAAGTCAAGCTTTCACTTTTTGCAGATGACATGATACTATACATGGAAAATCCGATAGACTCCACCAAAAGTCTGCTACAATTGATACACGAATTCAGCAAAGTTGCAGGATACAAATTAAGGTACAGAAATCAATTGCATTCTTATACACTAATAATGAAGCAACAGAAAGACTAATCCCATTCACAATTGCACCAAGAATCATAAAATACCTAGGAATAAACCTAACCAGAGATGTAAAAGATCTGTATGTTGAAAACTGTAGAAAGCTTATGAAGGAAATTGAAGAAGATACAAAGAAATGGAAAAACATTCCGTGCTCATGGATTGGAAGAATAAATATTATTAAAATGTCAATACTCCCCAAAGCTATATCCACATCCAATGCAATCCCAATCAAAGTTGTACCAGCATTCTTCTCGAAGCTAGAACAAGCAATCCTAAAATTTGTATGGAACCACAAAAGACCCCGAATAGCCAAAGTAGTATTGAAGAAGAAGACCAAAGCAGGAGGCATCACAATCCCAGACTTTAGCCTCTACTACAAACCTGTAATCATTAAGACAGCATGGTTTTGCCACGGAAACAGACATGTAGACCAATGGAATACTGTAGAGACTCTCCAGTGACCCACAAAAGTATGGCCAACTAATCTTTGACAAAGCAGGAAAGAATATCCAATGGAAAAAAGACAGTCTCTTTAACAAATGGTGCTGGGAGAACTAGATAGCAACATGCAGAAGAATGAAACTAGACCACTTTCTTATACCATACACAAAAATAAAGTAAGAATGGATGAAGGACCTGAATGTGAGACAAGAAACCATCAGAACCCTAGAGGAGAAAACAGGCAACAACCTCTTTGAGCTCAGCCATAGCAACTCCTTACTCGACACATCTCTGAAGGCCAGGGAAACAAAAGCAAAAATGAACAATTGGGACCTCGTGAAGATAAAAATCTTCTGTACTGCAAAGGAAACCATCAACGAAACTAAAAGGCAACCAACGGAATGGGAAAATACATTTGCAAATGACCTATCAGACCAAGGGTCTATAAAGAACTCACCAAACTCCACACCCAAAAATGAAATAATCCAGTGAAGAAATGGGCAGAAGACATGAATAGACACTTTTCTAAAGAAGACATCCACATGGCCAACAGACACATGAAAAGATGCTCAACATCACTCCTCATCAGGGAAATACAAATCAAAACCACACTGAGGTACCACCTCACGCCGGTCAGAGTGGCTAAAATGAACAACTCAAGTGACTACAGATGCTGGCGAGGATGTGGAGAAACGGGGAACCCTCTTCTTGCGCTGTTGGTGAGAATGCAAACTGGTGCAGCCACTCTGGAAAACAGTGTGGAGCTTCCTCAAAAAATTAAAAATAGATCTACCCTATGACCCAGCAATAGCAC
>NW_024422261.1:2016-5559 GCF_014898765.1 Herpailurus yagouaroundi | reverse complement strand
TCTTTTACATCTTTGGTTAGATTTTTTCCTAGGTATTTTATGCTTCTTGGTGCAATTGTGAATGGGATCAGTTTCTTTATTTGTCTTTCTGTTTCAGCACCATTTATTTGAAAAGACTGTGCTTTTGGCATTGTATTACCTTGTTGCTTTTGTTGAAATCAATTGAGCATTTTTATACATGAGTTTATTTCTAGGTTTCTTAATTTGTTCCATTAATCTATGTCAAGCTATGTTGATTACTGTAGCTGTGTAGTAAGATTTAAACTCAGATAGTACAAATCCTTAAACTTTTTCTTCTTTTCCAAATTGTACTGTTGTAGGTTCATTGATTTTCCATATAAATTTTAGAAATTTAGAATCAACTTATCAATTTCTACAAAAAAATTCCTGTACTGAGTCTATAGATCACTTTGGGAAAAATTGGCATTTTATCATCATTTAGTTTTCTTATCCATGAATAGGTTTATATTTCCATTTATTTATTTAAGTCTTGTTTTTACTGCTCTCTGCTATGTTTTGTGGTTTTCAGTGTCACATCTTTATCCATAGGTATTTAATGCTTTTCTATTGTAAATTATGAAGTAAGTCTGTACATCCACACCAGCTTTTCCTATCTCTTGTCTTTTTGAAATAACCATCCTAAAAGTTGTGAATTAATATCTTATTGTGATTTTGATTTACATTTCCCTGATGATTAGTGATGTTGAGCACCTTTTCATGTACCTGTGGGCCATTTGTATGTCTTCCTTGGAAAATGTCTATTAAAGTTCTCTGCCCATTTTTTAACAGTTTTTTAATATTTATATTTTTATGTTTTGCTGTTGAATGGTATGAGCTCCTTGTATATTTTGGATATTAACCTCTTATCAGATATGTTGTTTGCAAATATTTTTCTCATTCTATAGTTTGCCTTTTCATTTTTGTTGTTTGTTTATTTTACTGTACAGAACTATTTAGTTTGATATAGTCCCATTTGTTGATATTTGCTTTTGTTGCCCTTGCTTTTGGTGTCATATCCAGAAAATCATTGGCAAGACCAGTGTCAAGGAACCTTCCCTTATGTTCTTTTCTAGGAATTATTTAGTTTCAGGTCTCATGTTTAAGTCTTTAATCCATTCTGAGGTAATTTCTGTGACTGGTGTTAGGCAGGTGTTCATTTTATTATTTTGCTGTGGATATCCAGTTTTCCCAGTGCCATTTTATTTTTATTTTTTTTAGAGAGAGAGAGAAAGAGCATGAGCAGGGGAGAGGGCCAGAGGGAGAGAGAGAGACAGAGGAGAGAATCTTAAGCAGTTTCCATGCTCAGCACAGAACTCGATGTAGGGCTTGATCCCACAACCCTGGGTTCATGACCTGGGCTGAAATTAAGAGTCAGATGCCCATCCAACTGAGCTGCTCAAGTGCCCCATCATCAATACCATTTATTGAACAAACAATTCCTTCCTCATTGAGTATTTGTGGCTCCCTTGTCAAATATTAAACCATATATGTGATTATTTCTGAATTATTTCTGGGTTCTCTTTCTGCTCCACTGATCTATATATCTATTTTTCTGCCGGTAACCATACAGTTTTGATTACTATAGCTTTTCAATGTAGTTTGAAATCAGGAAGTGTGATACTTCCATCTTTAAGATTGCTTTGTCATTCATTTAGGGCCTGTTGTGGTTCCATATGAATTTTAGGATTTTTTTCTATATATGTGAAAAATGGCATTGGAATTTTGATAGAGATTGCATTAAATTTACAGACAGCCTTGGGTAATATGGACATTTTAATATTAACTTCCAATTCATGAGCATGACATATTTTTTCACTTATTTGTGCCTTCTTCAATATCTTTCACCAGTGTCTTATAGTTTTTGGTGTATAGATTTTTCACTTTCTTGGTTAAATTTATTTCTAAGTATTTATTGTTTTTGATGC
Organism: Herpailurus yagouaroundi; assembly: GCF_014898765.1. Taxonomy (NCBI): domain Eukaryota; kingdom Metazoa; phylum Chordata; class Mammalia; order Carnivora; family Felidae; genus Herpailurus; species Herpailurus yagouaroundi. Next base: position 3,634 of record NW_024422261.1, on the reverse strand, counting down.
TATTGTAAATGAGATTTTTAAAAATTTCTTTTTTGGATCATTGTTAATAATACTATTTATTTTTGAATATTAACACTGTATCTTGAAACTTTGCTAAATGCATTTATTAGTTCTAGTAATCTTAGTAGTTTTTTCATATTTTCCTTAGAATTTTCTTTGTAGACAATTATGTCTGTAAGTGAATAGATTTCTTTTTTTCTAATCTATATTACATATATATCTTTTCCTAATCTTATTGCACAGGCGGACTTCCAGTTTAATGTTGAATAGGGGTGATGGGAATGACTATCCTTGCTCTGTTCCTGATCTTAGTAAGAAAACAGTCTTTCACCATTAAGGATGATGTTAACTCTAAGTTTTCATAGATGCCCTTTATCAGACTGAAGAATTTACCTCTGTGCTGCGAGTTTTAATCATGAATGAGGGGCAAATTTTGTCAAATGCTTTTTCTGCATCAGTGGAGATGATCATATGGTTTATCTCTTTTATTCCGCTGGTATGGTAAATTACATTGATTGATTTTCAAACATCAAACTGACCTTGAATTCCTTGATAAGTCCCATTGCACGTGATGGACATAAGGTATTATCTTTTTTAAATGTTGTTTGGTTTGTTTTGCCAGTATATTGTTAAAGATTTTTGCCTTTATGTTCATGAAGAATATTAGTTATGGTTTTATATTTTTATAATGTTTTTTGTACCAGGGTAATTTGGCCTCATACCATTAGATGGAAATGTTCCTCCTTTTCAGTTTTCTGAAAGTATTTGGGTATGATTAGCATTATTTCTTCCTTAAATATTTGATAGAATTTGTCAGAGAAGACATCTAAACCTGAATATTTATTTATATGAATGTTTTAAATTACAATTCCATTTCTTTAATAGATATAAGCCTATTCATACCTTTTATTTCTTATTATACCAGGTTTGGTGATCTGTATTTTTTAATGAATGTGATCATTTATCTAATTTGTCAAATTTATTGGCATATAACTGTTCATACTGTTCCTTTATTATGTGTTTAATATTTGTAGAGTCTATGGTAATGTTTCCTCTTTCTTTCCTGATTTGATAATTTGTGTTTTCTTGGTCAGTCTAGTTAGAGTCTTATCAATTTCATTGATCTTCTTTAAGAACCAACTTCTGGTTTCATTATTTTTCTCTATTGTTTGCTATTTTCTTTTCTTGTTTTTTTTTACAAGAGAGAAAATGGTAGTCATAGTTTGCTCTTTCTCTTGACAATAATAAATAGTCATAATAAGTTTAATACTGACTCAAAAGCACACACCTAAAAATTATTATGGATCCTTATTTGAAAGATAAGGAAAGTGGAGAGAGAGTTTATGAAAACTATATCTTAATTTTCATAATAGGAAGTGAAAAATGGACTAAAGTATATTAATGAATAAATTGCAGAATAAAATTATCACTTTGAAATGTGAGAGTAAATATTGGAAGAAAGAACTAAAGGAATTGAAAATAGTAATATGTAAGAGGCAAAAGTGGGAAGTTATGTAGGGGACTGTAATTTCTCACAAAAGGGTTTTTTGTTTTTTTTTTTTTTGGGTTTGGTTTTTTTTTTTTTTTTTCAACGTTTATTTATTTTTGGGACGGAGAG
>NW_024422261.1:0-1916 GCF_014898765.1 Herpailurus yagouaroundi | reverse complement strand
TTTTTTTTTTTTCAACGTTTATTTATTTTTGGGACGGAGAGAGACAGAGCATGAACAGGGGAGAGGCAGAGAGAGAGAGGGAGACACAGAATCGGAAACAGGCTCCAGGCTCTGAGCCATCAGCCCAGAGCCCGACGCGGGGCTCGAACTCATGGACCGCGAGATCGTGACCTGGCTGAAGTCGGACGCTTAACCGACTGCGCCACCCAGGCGCCCCTGAGTTTGATTTTTAAAGTATATGCATGCATTATATCGATAAGATTAAAATTATCAGAATAGGGAAAAGCATGGCTGGGAAACAACCAGGCTGAGAAGAGCACTGCTCTTGATGCTGACAGGTGGGTATATGCAAAAACAGAGTGAATGAGTGGAGGGAAGCATTTGAGGGTCCCAGGAGGGAGGGCAGAACTGGTGTCAAGGCATATGCCTATGACTTAGAATATTGCTAAAAGATGCTTTTGACCTCCATTTAAGTTAAAAAAAATTCTTAATTTGTTTTTATTTTGATAGAATTAATAAAGGTGAAGGTAGAAAGCCTGCTGTAATAAAACTTAGGGTTACCACATAAATATATCCATAACATAATATTATTAGATAGCGCTTTACAAAGAGAATTATATGTATTGCTTTACTTAATCCTCATGTTAGCCCCACAAGTCCAGTGTTTTGATAGTATCTTCCCTTTGTACTGAGTTTTAGGTTAAAAAGATTTGCTCAAGGTCACACTGGTGGTAAGTCCCAGAGGGTGGACTGTAAACTTTTTACTTCCACTAACAATTCCATAATATACATAGTCACAACACAAAATAATTTTAAGCATGCTGATTTATTTATCTGAGTATTTTCATAACTATAACCTGATTACTTAAATGGTAGGTAGTAGGATAAACCATGGTGATTTTGTTTGAATAGGTTTGGATATAGAGTAAGCTACAATTACTTGCTGCATGACCTTGGGAGCATTATTTAATTTATCTGAGCCTCTTCTTCTCCGTGTGAAACTGGATATTACTGCCTTCCTCATGGGGCTGTTCTCAAGAGTTAACATATGTAAGATGTTTGTTACAGTACATGGAGGTTAGTATGGACTCAATAATTGCTTAATAGCATGGTAATTTTTGTTAACTATAGAAATAACTGTGAGATTATTTAATGCGTCATGCTTTCTATTTTTTGTATATGAGAACAGTGATATTTGCTCACTATCAAAAATGATATTGAGTTTTCCTAGTGGAATGCTCAGTTTCAAAAAAATAAAGCATGTGTATGTGGACAAGTTAAATTGAAATTACTTAAAAATTAATTTACTTTAGAGATCATCTTTTCAGTAGCATGAATCACTGAGAATCAGGCTACAACTGTATAATCTATACATATTTGTAAAATAGTATTAATGCAGAGAAAAATTGTGGAGAAATGTCTATCAAATAGTTAATGGTGGTCATCACTAAGGTTTGGGATTATGGTGTGAGACATTGACCTATCTATAGATATTTTTAGTGCTGTTTAGAAAATAAGGAAGAGATTCTACTTTTATAACCTAAAAAGGAATATGATTTTAACATAATTTCAGGAAAAATAAGCCTTTCTTTATCAAAAGATTTTGACATGACTTGCTCCATGCTGATTTCTAGTGACCATTTCTTCCTAAATGCTCTGAAATCTTCATGGTTGACATCAGCTTATAGGTCTCTAGTTCTAGAATTTTTGTAAGCATCAATGACGCACTTGTGTCCTAGAATTTGCATGTGGTTTCCATACAGAAGGTGTGTTCCTTGGTTCTCTCTAGACCTGATAGTCAAAGTATTTTAGGATTAGAAAAAATTTGTTCATTTTATTTTTTTATTTTATTTTATTTTTTTATTTATATATGAAATTTATTGTCAAATTGGTTTCCATACAACACCCAGTGCTCA
>NW_024422260.1:0-9333 GCF_014898765.1 Herpailurus yagouaroundi | reverse complement strand
TTTCTATTTCAGTTCCACCAGATCCAGGTTCCCTCCTTCTGGTTGACCTCCACAACTGTATCTGGGATCTGTTTGTTCATTTGTTTGTTTGCTTTTAGGAAGGCACTGCCCCTTGTGACTACTCTTCTATTAACCAAGTCTCTGGTTTTGACTAATGGCATTTGAATCTGCCAAATTCTCTCAGGAAGGTCCTCCTTCTGGGCCCCAGTCTGGTTTTATGTTTGAAAACTATGGTCTCAGGCACCTGGGTGTCTCAGTGGGTTAAGAGTCTGACTTCGGCTCAGGTCATGATTTCATGGTTCATGGGTTTGAGTCCCGCATCAAGCTCTCTGCTGATAGCTCAGATCCTGGAGCCTGCTTCCCATTCTGTGTCTCCCTTTCTCTACCCTTCCCTCACTCACGCTCTCTCTCTCAAAAAAAAATGAATAAACATTTAAAAAAGAATTTCAAACTATTAAAAAAAAACCACTATCGTCCATCCTAAAGGAGCACTTTAAACTAATTGGACCAACTTAATCAAAATTAATTTGGAATTCCAGGGGCCATTAGGGGGCACTTTTGATCTTCTCAAATTTGCTTTTCTTAGATTAGAATACCACAGCTCTAAAATAACACAAACAGGGGCACCTGGGTGGCTCAGTTGATTGATCTTCCAACTTTGTCTTGGGTCATGGTCTTGTGGTTCGTTGAGTTCAAGCCAGTCATCAGGCTCTCTGCTGTCACCACAGAGCCCACTTCAGATCCTCTATTCCCCTCTCTCTACCCCCCCCCCTTCCCCACTGGTCCTCTCTCTCTCCCTGTGTCTCAAAATAAATAAATAAACTTTAAAAAAACAAATAAATAAACAATAAAATAGTAAAATAAAATAACACAAACAGATGGGATGCCTGTTTCAGCTGGTATTGAGGCTTCCAAGTGTATTCAGGAGTCCAAAATCACTTCTTTGTAAAATACCATTTCTAAATTAACTGAGGCAAACAGGTAATGGAAAAAAAGACAAAAAATTCTTTTGAGGCTTCATTCTCCCCTCCACCATCTTCATTATCTCCATTCCCATTTTTATACCCTCCAGTTCTCTCACTGAACTTCCCATGTTCTGCAAACCTCTCCCCACTCTCTCCTGCTCCAAACCCATTAGAACCTGTTCCTCTAAAATTAGACCCTCTGAGGATCCTAATGCTAAGCCCATAATTTCCTGTGTCTTCTGAACTAAGGCTGAACCATAAGCCATAGTTAAAGATTGTCCCACAGTTACTGAAGGGGGCTCAGTCAGTTGAGCATCCCATTCTTGATTTCCGCCCATGTCATCGTTATCTCATGATTCATGGGATCGAGACCCAGGTTGGGCTCTGCACTGACTTCATAGAGGCTGCTTGGGATTCTCTCTCTCTGCAACTCACCTGCACTTGTGTGTACACACGCTCTCTCATTCTGTCCCTCTCAAAATAGGGAAATAAACTTTAAAAAGATAAACAATAAAAGATGAACATGATAAATGCCATGCTGGGAATGCTCTGGCAACTCCTTTTGAAGTCACTGAGAGGGTACCTTTGCTCTTGGCTACCTTGGCCCAATGGGCTGAATAGTACACTCTTGCTCAGGATTGCATTTTTAGCCAAGGACAAAACTGCAAATATCTAAACTGATGGTAGGTATGCCTTTGGAGTAGCTCATGACTTTGGAATGCTATGGAAACAGTGAGGCCTCCTCACTTCCAACAGGGACAAAATTTTATTTTATTTATTTATTTAAAAAAAATTTTTTTTTCAACGTTTATTTATTTTTGCGACAGAGAGAGACAGAGCATGAACGGGGGAGGGGCAGAGAGAGAGGGAGACACAGAATCGGAAACAGGCTCCAGGCTCTGAGCCATCAGCCCAGAGCCTGACGCGGGGCTCGAACTCCCGGACCGCGAGATCGTGACCTGGCTGAAGTCGGACGCTTAACCGACTGCGCCACCCAGGCACCCCCAGGGACAAAATTTTAAATGGCCTTCATGTCCAAGACTTATTAGATGCCATACTCTTATCAGCCACTTTGGCCATTATCAAGATCCCTGGGTGTCCAAACTTGATTCCCTGGAGACTAAAGGAACCCACCTTGCTAATATTTCCACAAAGAATGCTTTATGTATCCCAACAAGAGAAGGAAAGAATTTCTCCTTGCCCAGCAACAGCCCAATGATAATTCAGTGAAAACAGTCCCTCCTTTTTTTTAGATCAACAAAATTAATAAAAATGGTGTATACTTAAGATGTACAACTCAATGTTTTGACATATGTAAATGATCATAGGGGGATACTGCATTAAGGTGGGATCCTTGTTATTTCCTAAAACTGCATGTGAATCTACAATTGTCTAAATAAAGTTTTCAATTAAAAAAAAGTGCCTATCTACGTATATACTCAGACATTCCCACTACATTCCTGCCTTGTTATCAGGAAGGGAGCTGAGACACATACTAGAGACATAATACATTTTGGGCATTGGGGTTCTACAAGATCTTTCGTGAGGTAATCACATCTTTATGAAGTAAACAGATCTGAATTAAGTTCATCATCTGACTCATTAATATTAATAAGTTAACTATTACCTGAAGATTGTTTCACCTAAAGCCCACAGTCCAGTGGTTGAGAGCAGGTGCCTTGAAGTTAGCACAGCTTGAGTAAGTATGCAGACCTCACCAAATTATGTGTTCTGTGACCTCATGCAAGGTTCTTACCCTGACCTTCCTCTGAACCCCAGGCCCGTTGGCCACCCCACCACTGCATTCCCTCAGCACCCAGTGCTTGGCTCTAGCACAGAACTCGGCATCCTGTTTCCAATTCCCTGTTCTCTTTCTTCCTATCTCCCCCCACTAGGATTATGCTTTATTCATTAATGGATCCCCAGCATCTGGCACAACAAGTGGGCTATAGTAAACCTACATAACCATTGTCAAATCAAAACAAATTCAATGATTTCACATTGTTTCTCAATCATTTCTTTGCTCCTCAAATCATTGGAGGATCTGGTTAAGAAAACAACTAATTCAGTTTTACTCTCCGATAACATGACTCCCTAAAGTTGATAGAAACCTATGAAACTGCTTCAGACCATGCAAATACATCAAAAACGTTGGAATGAAGTGGAAAACGTTGTTTAATATACCAACACGTATTTATTTGTTTATTTATTATGCTATGGATAGCTGCTGGAAGGTCTTCTGGGTTGTTTTTACATCTTAGATCTCAAATGTTTACATCATGATACAAATATCAGTCAACAAATCAGATGTTCAAAGGCCCTGAGGTAGGGAATTGCCCAGACCATTCAAGAAATAGCATGGAGGCCTTTGTAACTAGATGAGAGCATGCAAGAACTGGAGAGGTAGTAGTTGAGGTCAGAGAAATCATGGGACCACAGGACCCAGCTTTAGGACCTTTTAGATTATTGTAAGGATTTTGACTTTCACATTAGGTGAGGTCCAAGGTGTCAAAGAGCAGAATAATGGTGTTTTAACAGAACTGCAGGGGCTCCTATGATGAATAGATTGAAGAGGGGTAAGGACAAAAGCAGGAAGACCAATGAAGAAGTTACTGCAATAGAAATAATGAAGACATGACTTATGGTAATTAGGGTGGAGTTGGTGAGAAGTTGGAAAAACTCTGAAGGTCAAGCAAGAATTTGCTGGTGGATCCAGTGGGGATTTCCTGGCTGCATGTGTATCCTGTGAGAATTCTGTCACCCAGAATGGTTATCAGCCCACTGAGAACTCCTTCACTCCTGCCTGATAACCCCAGTGGGTCCAACGGTCCTTCTAATACCTGTATGTCACACATCAGGACTCCCCCTGCATGGGTGTCACTGCCTGAGGAAGTTGCTCAGAATCCCAAAGAATAGATGTTTATTTCCCAACAGGAAAATTGATAAGAGGAAACACCAGGGCAAAAGGGGGGTTCTGGCTACACCAACCTAATGGGTTTCTTTACCAAGTTGATCAGATATCAGCTGGGGGTGGTGGAAGATGAGGAGCCTGGTCAAATAATGAGGGTGATCAGCTATGGAGGGTGCGGGATTCTGGCTAACCTGGATTGGCAGGATTATAGCTAAACTTGGACAATGCAGAGACAGAGACAGAGACCCAAAGGTTGAGCCCTGGTTAAAAAGTTCAGGGAAGCAGTGCCTGGGTGGCTCAGGCAGTTAAGCATCCGACTTTTGATTTCAGCTCAGGTCATGATCTCATGGATTATGGGTTCGAGCCTTGTGCCTCATGGTTTGTGGGGTCACACAGCACAGGGGATGCTTGGGATTCTCTCTTCCTGTCTCTGTGCCCCTTCTCTGCTCACTCTCTCTTTCTCAAATAAACAAATAAACTTCAAAAACAAAAAAAGTTCAGGGGAGCCTGAGTAGAGTTTGGCCAAGGATAGAATCTTTCTCACTGCTACAGAATTTTAGGCCCTAACAAAAATGTGTGTTCCTAAGTGTATGTACCTAATTATGTCTTAATTACTCCCACAGAAACAATCTCATGATCAGCAGAATTTTTCCACAGCCACATCCAACTATATTCCCTCTGATAATTCTTACACCAGTTTTGGGATTAAGGAATTGGTAAATATAACGGGGCACTATGAATTAACATGGGAAAGACAAGAAAATACTATTTCCTGAGTCTGTCCTTTGCACATAAAGATAGAAAAGTAGCCACTGAAATCACTGGCCTTCAGAGGGCTATTAGCACAATTTTCTGAAGCTGAATGCTTCCTGAGGTTCATGTGAACATAATTTAAGATGGAACCCTTGAGAGAAGGTTGGAGATTTTAGGTAAGAAGTATAACTCTACATGAGTGTGTGTGTCTGTAGTGTCTGAATGTCTATGTATAAGAGTGAAAAATAAGGGGTGCCTGGGTGGCTCAGTCCGTTAAGTGTCTGACTCTTGATTTCAGTTCAGGTCATGATCTCACAGTCATGAGATCAAGTCTCATGTTAGACTCTGTGCTAAGCATGGAGCTTGCTTGGGATTCTCTCTCTCTCTCTCTCTCTCTCTCTCTCTCTCTCTCAAACAAAAAGTGTAGATAGATAGATAGATAATAGATAGATAGATATAAATATATATTATATATAGATATACACTATATATAGATATACACTATATATACACTATATCTACACCTACATCCTTATCTATATCTATATCGATATCAATAGATATAGACAATATAGACAGATATAGATATAGATAGATATAGATATAGATGATATAGATATAGATATAGATATAGATATAGATATAGATATAGATATAGATATGAAAAGATGGAGAATCTGGAGGATGTTGTCTGAATTACCGAAGGTAGTTTGTGAACATGGGATGTATTCCTTTCTCACAAGCCTGACTCAGGGTTTCAGGTACTTTCTACCCTTTTATATAGATAATCTATTATTTACATGGGGGGCCCTGTGGAAGAATTTCATAGCTAGGTTGGATTTCCTCAATAACTATTGAGTTGATATTTTCTGATGAGCATTTTCTCTCTCTCTTTAACTAGTCAGGATTGATAGTTGAGCCATCATTCAGTTCAACACACTCCATTTACTAATGATCCTCCAGTATCAACATAGTACTAATCGTAACAGATAACCAGCCTGTATGCTGACACCTTCACATGTGTTAGTTTATCTAATCATCATAGCCACCCTGTGAGATGGGTATTATAAGCCCCATTCTATGGATGCAGAAGTCAAGTCTCTCACTTGCCCAAATCACCAAGCCAGGACTTGATCCCAGGAGGCTCTCACTGCAGAGACCATGTATTGGACTCTGATTTGTTAAAATGATATCAGACAAGAAGCCAGATCAAGTAAGCACTCTTCTTACTATCATACACTGTCACCACCCGCTGGGCCATTCTTACTGCCATTAAAGAAAAACATCTCCTAGTTTCATGAAAGCAGTGTGTTCTGGGGCCCCTGGGTGGCTCAGTCGGTTGAGCATCTGACTCTTGATTTCAGCTCAGGTCATGATCTCAGGGTCCTGAGATCGAGCCCCATGTTGGGTTCCATGCTGAGCAAGGAGCCTGCTTACAATTCTTTCTCTCCCTCTTTGCCCCTCCTCGCTTTCTCTCTAAAAACAAAACAAAACAAAAAACAGTATGTTCTGATGAATCTGTTTTAGAATACATCTCCTGGGAAATATACAGTCCCTCTAAAAGATTGGCAGTCTATTTAAAGACGCTGTGTGTCTGTGAGAGTAACTGACTTAGCAGTTTTCTTTGCGATAACACACATAGAATCACACTTATTATGGATTATGGATTGGGCAATGCTCTAAGTATTGATGCTTTTCCAAGATTAATTCACTTAATCCTCACACGAATCATATGAGGGAGATGCTATTGTTTCCAAATACTGATGCAGAGATTGAGGCCAAAGGGGTGAATCAACTTGCCCATGTTTGCATAAGCAGTGAGTGCCCAGCTGGGATGTGAGCAGGCAGGGTGGTGCCCAAGCCCCCCAGGTACCTGCTGTATGCTGTGATACCACTTAGTAGTTCTTTTCAGCTTTCCATATTAAATAGACTTTGGACAAAATTTCACACAGATGCCATAAAACTTGGTGGGAATATGAGCTAAGTGAAAAGAAATATCTTCGTTCGACCTGAAAAGCACACACACACAAATTGAGAGGGAAGTGATGTTCACCTTTCTTTTGTTTCTGATTATGGTCAGAAACAGGAGATAAACTTCAAAGAAAGAAATTAAGCCTTGTTTCAAGGATTCGTGAAAGAAAACGAAAGGAATTCAAAAGCAGTAAGATTATATGGTAAGTATACATTTCACATTATAAGAAACTGCCAAGCTGTTTTCACAAAGGGTCACACCATTTTACGTTCCCACCAGAGTTCCAATACCTCTCCATTTTTTGTCTATTCTTTTTTCTATGTTTATTTATTTTATTTTAAGAGAGAGAAAGAGAGCATGAGTGGGGGTTGCGGCAGAGAGAGAGAGGGAGAGAGAGAATCCCAAACAGGCTCCACGCTGTTAGCATAGAGCCTGGTGCAGGGCTCAATCCCATGAACCGTGAGATCATGATCTGAGCCAAAATCAAGACCTGGATGCTTAATCTACTGAGCCATCCAGGTGCCCCTGCCTATTCTTGATATATTTGTCTTTTTTATATTGGCCATTTCTCATAGGTGTGTACTCTGATTTTAATTGACATTTCCCCAGTGGTAAATGATGCTAGCATCTTTTCATGTGTTTATTTGTTATTCCTATGTCCTCCTGATGAAGTGTCTTTTCAAACCGTTTGTCTCTTTGTGTTTTATTTAGGATATTGGTTTTCTTATTATTGAATTTTAAAAGTTACAAACATTATACTCCTAGGTACTTACCCAAGAGAAGTGAAAACATATGTCAACACAAAGACCTGTACATGATTATTTATAGCAGCTTTAATATGTAATGGCCAAAAAACCAGAAGCAACCCAAATTGTTCATCAAGTGAATGGATAAACACACTGTGGTATATCCATACAACTAAATGGAAAAAAAATATTGGCACACACAAACTTATGGATAAATTTTATGAGTGGAAAAAAAAACAGTCTATGTTATAGGATTCAATGTATAGAAAATTCTAGAAAATACAAACTAATATATACTGACAGAGAGCAGATCAGTGGCTGCCTGAAGAAAGAGGGGCAAAAAGGACATATAACAAAGGGTCATATAACAAGAACACTTTTGGAGTGACAGATATGGTAACTATCTTAAATATAGTGATTTCCTTGAGTATATGGTTATGTCCAAACATCAAAGTATACACTTCAAATACATGAGCCTATTGTATATCAATGAGAAGAACTTCATGACCTTAATTTTTTTTATTTTTCATATAATTAAATTTGCAATTTATTTTTTTAAGTTTATTTATTTTGAGACAGAGAGTGAGAGAGAGAAAGAGAGCATGGGAGGGGCAAAGAGAAAGGGAGAGAGAGAATCCCAATCAAGCTCCATGCTGTCAGTGCAGAGCCCAACTTGGAGCTTGAACCCATGAACCGTGAGATCATGACTGAGCCAAAATCAAGAGTCAGTGATCAACCGACTGAGCCACCCAGGCGCACCTAAATTTGATTTAAAAAAGGGAGAGTGGCGCCTGGGTGGCTCAGTCGGTTAAGCCTCTGACTTCAGCTCAGGTCATGATCTCACAGTCTGTGAGTTCGAGCAAGTCTGTGAGTTCAAGCCCTGCATCAGGCTCTGTGCTGACAGCTCAGAGCCTGGAGCCTACTTCAGATTCTGTGTCTTCCTCTCTCTCTGCCCCTTCCCTGCTCATGCTCTGTCTCTCTCTATCTCAAAAATAAATAAAAGCATTAAAAAAATAAAAAATAAAATAAAAAATAAGATAAAAAAATAAATAAATAAGGGAGGAGTGTTTCTGTGGAGTTCAGTCCAAAGAGAACCATTTTGCAGATAGTGGTTCTTAAATCATTTAAATGGAACATGCAGGGGCAGCCGGTTGAGCCTCCAACTCTTGATTTTGGCTCAGGTCATGATCCCAGAGTCATGGGATGGAGCCCCATGTTGGGTTCTGTGCTGAGCATGGAGCCTGCTTGGGAATTCTCTCCCTCTCTCTCTCTCCCTCTGCCCCTCTCCCCTGCTCATGTGCTCTCTCTCTCTCTAAAATTAAAAAAAAAATTTTTAAACGTTTACATGGAGCATGCAATCTGGAAAAGAAACTAAACACATTGCCTTTCCCACACACTAAATTGACTCCATTTTTTTATCCCTCATGCTCCAAGAGTCCCTTCCTGAATATTTCACATCTACCTGTTTATCTTGAACATGTAGAACTTCTATACTTATTTTTATGTCACATCTAAAGTATTTATAATTTACAGAAGAATAATTATATGCATGCTTGTATTAATCAGATGTCATTTCCCACACACTAGCAGTAATTTCAGAACAGCCCTTCATGTGTTAACAGCAGCTCCCTAGTTTTCAGTCCTAATACCTAACTCTTTAAACCTGATGTGTTAAGGGAGAGTGAACACTTTCTGTGATAATACTTTTCATTTTTCCCAAGCTGCACAAAGAAGAAGAAACATGATTCAATGGAGTTGGGAAATAGCACAAGGGTAAAAGAATTTATATTTATGGGACTTACTCAGTCCCAAAACCTGAGTTTGGTCCTATTTCTTTCTTTGTGCTTGGTATACATGACAACTCTTCTGGGAAACCTCCTCATCATGGTCACTGTGACCTGCGAGTCCCGCCTTCACACGCCCATGTACTTCCTGCTCAGCAATCTCTCCGTCTTGGACATCTGCTTCTCCTCCATCACCGCTCCC
>NW_024422259.1:5099-22622 GCF_014898765.1 Herpailurus yagouaroundi | reverse complement strand
GTGCCCCTGTAGTACACATATATGGGTGCATATGTCCTATCACAGATTAGGGAATTTTCTCACCTTAAACTCCATATGGGGATGTGACCACTGAGAACCTCAAGTAGTACGTAATGGTTGTCCTACTGGATTCCTATCAGGAATGAATAAACTTGGGCCTAAAAGGATTTATCACATGCAGAGCCAGACAAGCCAGATGCACATTCTCATGATAAGTTTAGACAAAAGCAGAACCTCAGGAATCCTATACGAAGAGCAACCCATTCTCATTATTTAAGAATCAATTCCAGTCTCATTGGCTTCACTATTAAGGATTTACATTCTTCCCACCAAAGAGGAAGAGAGGAGGTGTTCAAGAAAGTAAAATTCTAATCAGTCTGTTTTCAATCTGTTGGTGTTTGGGGAAATGTGGTATAGGCTAGTGTTTTATCTGGGAGAGCATGGGAAAGACATAAAGTAAAAAAGTAAAGCCTTGTGACCTGGATCCAGATCCTATCTCTGCCATCTACCAGCTGTGTGACCTTGAGCAAGTTATTTTATCTCTCTTCAGGTTATAGTTCATTTATGCAAAGATATTTATAATGTCCATTTCAAGGAGTCATTGATATAGTTAAAAAGGAAATGGTATACGTGAAACACACAATGCCCAGCAGATAGTAAATGTTCAGTGCAAGACAAATGTCATTTTCAATATCACCCTTACTGCTCTGCCTAACACACATTCGGTCCCCCATGAGCCTATTGCACTCTTCTCCAATATGGCCCGTATTCCTCATTATCAAGGAAAAAAACCTGATGGGATAAAAAGCAAAGTAATGTACACTGAATTCAAAGCATCTATCATCTTAAAATTTCTAGTGTTCTGTCATAAAAACATGACAATAGATTTGCTTGCTATTCATTCACATCAAAGAGACATCCTATAGCTGATGAGATACAGCACAGGAGAGTTTCATACCAAAAGAATAATGAGTCAAAGATAAACCCTAGCTGTGAAGGTGATATAAGGGGTCAGACAAAAAAGTCAGACAGACTCAGTAGGCTAGAAGAGAGCCCAAGTAAAGTTAGCCAAAGGGTAGTGAGTATTGGGGATGAACTTCAGTTATATCTGTCATTGGATCTGGGCTGGCCTCGTAATCATTCATCAACTGACTGGCTCAATCATTTGCCATTCCTGTCACTTGATCAATCAATTCCAACTTTTTACAGTATTAACCTACTTCCTCTAGCATGAAAATTCTGAGAATAATTCACACTTAAGTCACCATTCATAGAGTCCTGCTACATTACTTGTATAGCTTTGGTCTCGAGTCCTTAGGCTTTTCTTTATGAAATTGCCTATAAAAAATGCACACCACAAGCCACTTTATGGTCCATTTCATGCAAATATGTCCTATCCTTTCCTTCGTATCTCATATTTTTACTGCTATGTCAGAACTGGATGGCACCGAAGATATATGGGGTGTGAATCATTGTATCACTGGAGCATAATCCCAAAGGTCGAGAACCCAGAAACCTCTTCCACACCATGGCTCCTGACACTTCCTCAACCATCTCTAAATAAACATACAACATAACCTGATCAATAATTCAGGGGAAGGGAAAAGCAATACATCTGATTACACAAACATACATCATTTATATGGATGACATAAAATCACAACGTGGGTGGGCTGCATTTTTTCCATTTAAATAAGCTTTTATTATTTTTGCAGTTCTGCTGTTAACAGCCATAGGAAATTTAACAACTCTGGGTATACGTAGAGCTTTCGAATTACCCTTTCCTGCATTACTCCCTGAATCAAACGTTTTAATGATAAACATCTCTGGGTACCTGTGAACCCAATAACATAAAATAACTCCAAAATAATTAAATTGATGAATATCAAGAACTGTCACTGTGCTACGCTCCTAGGTCCTAAGTGAACTGTGGATTTCAGAGATGTAGTAGATTAAGGTAATTGCAGAGGGACAATGTACCTATTGCATTAAACAGAAATTGCACAGATAAATCTACACTGTCCAGTCTCTGAGAGCTGCCCTATCAGTAGCCACAGAGATTAAATTTTTTCCATTGGTACTGTTTTACTTAAGTTTCATTTCCCAGCTGATTGCAAGCAAATCGATTTTGGTCAGGAGGAAGACTGCACAGTTCCGTACAGGGATGGTGTCGTTGAACACAACTTTTCTTCTTGAGCCAAGGGGGATAATGCACTGTCTCATATACTTCCTCCAGAGAAAAGCTTGTGTCCTGAATGTGCATTGGGACCTCTGCATTATGTGTGAGATGGGGCAGAGAGGAGATGAGGGAGTCCCATAGGAACTCCGCTGAATTGGCCACTCAGCTCCCCTGCATACACCCAACAGTATTCCCTTTGCTCATTCCTATATTTGGCTTGTGGCTGAGGGACTAATTGAGATGGCCGAGGCACTATAGGGCAAAGTGGAGGAGTCAGTTGGATGTGATTCCCTGAAGCTTCCTTTTCCCACCTACAGAAAGAAACAAAATCACTAACCTTGAGGTTGGCTTTCCATTAAACACAGTATTTCCCCAGAACGTACTTCCTGTCAGATGCAGCCGGAGCTTCATAAGAAGATCAATTTCCCATTTGGAGACTGAAGTTGGATAGTATTGGTATGTGTGAATCTTCTGAAACTGGAAAGCTGTTAGTGTTGATTTTTCAGAAATGCCACAAGTGTATAGAATGTTTCTATTGAAACCATAACTCAAATCAAGCAAATAAAAGTGGTGGTTTTTCACAAAAGGGGAAGTAAGGATTACAGAATACAAGAAGCTCAGTTGGCTTCAGGGATGTGATATATTCTACTTGGTGAGATGTCGAGATTCAAAGTGTTTTGAAAGTGAGATGGTGCTAATATCCCAGCTCTCAGGAGGGTGACTGCCTTGGAAAAATACACCAAGACAACAATTCCTGAATTGAGTATATGTTTCTTGGCTGGGAATGGAAGTATGGGGGCTTTGAGTAAGGTGTTTTAATGGTTAGCTTGCTTATCTGTGCCCTTATGTGCTGATGAGCATGAATCATGCTCCTAAAATTTTTAGGGATTCAATTAAGGATAGAGGCCTTTCAATATTGGGAAAGAGAAAACTGTGACATGAGAAATTCCATTCCATGTAGAGAATGTGCAGCATTTGCTCAGTGGGAAGCTGGGATGTGAGGGTAGCCCTCAGGCTGTAGGCTCTGTCCAAGCTTGACAAGCTTGTTTCCAAAGGATGAGGTCTCCTTGGGGGTGATTTCTTTTTAATGTTTATTTATTTTTGAGAGAGAGGAAGAGCATGAGTGAGAGAGGGGCAGAGAGAGAGATGGAGACACAGAATCTGAAGCAGGCTGCAGGATCCAAGCTGTCAGCACAGAGCCCAATGCAGGGCTCAAACTCACGAACTATGAGATCATGACCTGAGCCGAAGTCAGATGCTTCACCAGCAAAGCCACCCAGGTGCCCCACCTTGGGAGTGATTTTTAAGAAATTCTTATGATCTGTATTTTGACCTTGCAAAGACACATAAGATTGTATTTCTTTGTCCATTTCCCCCTCACACTCACTATAATGCATGTGTCTTGATGCAATATGCACAATATACTTTCAAAGTAGCTTTCCCACTCTTTGTAAAAAGATAGCATCCATAGGAACCCAGCAGATCCATTATATCCAAGAGGAGTTTATATTTAAAGTAATGCTACTCAGATCTCATTTCTGAGCCCTGCACTGGAGCACTGCGTGTAGTACCTTGGTGAAGGTACCTCTGAAGACTGCAAAGCCTGTTCTTTCGAACTCTGCTTTTCTTTTTTTGTTCAGTCACTCTGACATCCTCTCATAGGAGAGGATGTGCAATCTCCTAACACTCGCATACTACTTTCCCTTGATAGGAAAAGATTATTTTTTCTCTGCATCGTTTTCTGGGACGGGCTGATCAACACTGGGAACAAGTACAGGTGCAGTAGTTAAGAGCATCTGTCTTTGCAATAAGACAAATCTTAGTTTGAGACAAGGCTCTGCCAGCTGTGAGACCTTGAGCAAGTTACTTAATCTTTCTGCGCCTCAGTGTCCTCATCAACAAAATCAAAATAATAACTATTTCATCTGGATATTACAGGTTTTGGAAGAGATAAAGTGAAACAGTTGGTATAGCAAATAAGAAACACTCCATAAATGTTCACTAAAAGCAGGAAAAAAATTAGCAGAGCAGAGCTCCATTATCCTGCCCATATTTGCATAAGGCTGAGACTTTGAAAGTTGCATGGACCCTCTCCACCACCACTACCACCCTCCCCTGCCTGCCGGGCCTGATAGCCTGATGACTGCCTTTCGAACTGAGGATTATAGTTCATTTTCTTTCTTTCTTTTTTAATTTGGGAGAGAGAGAGAGAGCACGTGAGTGGGGGAGAGGGGCAGAGGGAGAGACAGAATCCCAAAAAGGCTCCATGCTCAGCACAGAGCCCAACACAGACCTGGATCTCAAGACCCTGGGATCATGACCTGAGCCAAAATCAAGAGTCGGATGCTCAACCGACTAAGCCACCCAGGCGCCCCTATAGTTCATTTTCTATCTAAAGACTTTTTATGACTATACCTATATTTATGACTGCATACAAAAATAAATTTATTGGTGTTTATAAGCAGATATGTGATACAATACTCTGAATTTTTTTTTGGACATATGCTTAGCTCAAATCCCTAAGCAGAAAAGAAAACTATTGCTAAAGGAGAGATTGCATTTTTCATTTACCCCAAAGTATTGGGAAGAGAGCTTTGAACCATAGGGGTCAATAGCAAGATGAGCCGCACCCCTGGGTGGCTCAGTGGGTTAAGCATCCGACTTCGGCCCAGGTCATGATCTCATGGTTCGTGAGTTCAAGCCCCGCATCAAGCTCTGTGCTGACAGCCTGGAGCCTGCTTCAGATTCTGTGTCTCCCTCTCTCTCTGCCCCTCCCTAGCTCACGCTCGCTCGCTCGCTCTCTGTGTCAAAAATAAATAAACTTAAAAAAAAAATAGCAAGATGAGCCACTCTCACACAAGCCCCCACAGATGGACCCGGCAGGTACAAGGCAGAAGCACTCACCTGAGGCTGGTGACACTGAGTCATCACTGGCAGAATCAGCTTCCTCAGTACCTTTCAGTTTCCAAGACAGACATACAACCTCACCTCCTCCTTAGAAGGATCCTGTGCATGAGGTAGGTCTCATTTATCATCATGGTACAGATAAATTATAATGGTGTAGGCCGAAAACTATGTCTAAGCCATGCCCTGTGAATCTCATGAGTTTGGTACTATTAGTAACTTGCCAAAGGTCACACCAGCTAGGAAGTGATAAAACCTAAATTGCGTAAGTGTTCCAGATGATCCTCGCACGTGTATCCCAAATGCGAGTGTGGGATGATACTGTCCAGCAGAAGTCCCAGACAGGGTTTACAAACATTACGTACCTAAATGGAAATGGTTTTTGTGTATGTCCCCCATGATTTTGTACACCCCCACTTTTCTTTCCACTGATTCCACAAGCTACAACACTCTTACTGTTCTAACGGTAAACTTCTTTTTGTAATGTTTATTTATTTATTTTGAGAGGGAGGTCATGGGAGGTGTGGTGGGGACGAAAGAGAGGGAGAGAGAGAATTCCAAGCAGGCTCCGTGCTGTCAGCACAGAGCCCAACTTGGGGCTCGATCTCATAAACCGTGAGATTGTGACCTGAGCCAAAATCAAGAGTCGGACACTTAACCAAATGAGGCACCCAGGTGCCCCATAAACTTCTTAAAGAAAGGACCAATAGGGGCACCTGGGTGGCTCCATGGATAAGCTTTTGACTCTTGATTTCGGCTCAGGTCATGATCTCACAGTTCGGCTCATGGGATGGAGCCCCGCATCGGGCTGTGTGCTGACAGCACAGAACATGCTTGGGACTCTCTCTCTCCCTCTCTCTGCCCCTCTCCCACTTGCACTCTTTCTCTCTCTCTCTCTCTCTCTCTCTCTCTCAAAATAAGTAAATAATAAGTAAATTAAAAGAAAAAAAAGGAAGGAAGGACAGATTTTTGAGTTACCTTTCCCTCTAAAAGATCATCTCAACATCATCATAACGGTTAATTTTATGTATCAACTTGACGGGCCACAGGGTGCCCAGATTAAACATTATTTCTGGGTGTGTCCGTGAGAATGTTTCCAGATGAGGTTAATTTTTTTTAATTTTTTTAACGTTTTATTTATTTTTGAGAGACACACAGAGCATGAACGGGGGAGGGACAGAGAGGGAGAGGGAGACACAGAATCCGAAGCAGGCTCCAGACTCCAAGCTGTCAGCACAGAGCCCAATGTGGGGCTTGAACCATTGAACCATGAGATCATGACCTGAGCCGAAGTCGGATGCTTAACCAACTGAGCCACTCAGGTGCCCCTGATGAGGTTAAGTTTTGAATTGATGGACTCAGTAGAGCAGATGAATTGCCCTTCCCAACTAAGGCAGATGTCATTCAATCCTTTGGTGGCCTGAACGGTTTAACAGAAGTTAGAGAAAGGAGAAACTTGCCCCCTCTCTCCTGCCTCACTGCTTGAGTTGGAACATGTCATTTCATCTCATCATTTATACCACTGGTTCCCTGGTTCTCAGGCCATCAAACTAGGACTGAATTACACAAACATCTTTCCTGCATGTGTAGCTTACAGACAGCAAATTGTGGGACTTCTCACCCTCCATAATAGTGCAAGCCAATTTTTCATAATAATTCCCCTTTTACGTAAATATATACAAGCACATACATGTGCATCATACATACATTGTCACAGCGGTTTCCTGAACAGAAGATCTGCAACCTGTTAACTTATTCGAGGATTCAAAAGCAAGATTCTGGAGTGGGTGGCTGTCATCCTTTCTACACTCCAGGTTGATCAGACTCCTTTTGGAATGATTTCTCCATCTTCTAGCCATGGTACATAATAGTGCAGGGGATTCTTAATTCTGGGATCCTGAAGTCCTGAAATCTACCACAATCATTATTCTAAACATCTATTCTTGTCATTCCATGTCGTTACATAAACCTCCAACACAGGGAGACTGAGATGAATCTGAACAAATGATATTGGAATGAGGAGGAACTCTTTATCTTATTTTTTTGTGTGAGCAAAAAGTATATTACCATGAGGAGCAGTGGTCACTTAAGGATTTTTTTTCCTACGATTAGAAAAGCAAAACAAAAAAAGAAATCCAAAAATTAAAAACCAGAGTCAGAGAAAGAACAAGCGGGCATCCTGCATAACACAAGGATTTGGGATGATCTGAAGTCCCTGAGTGATGGGTACCTGGGTGGCTCAGCCGGTTAAGCATCCAACTTCAACCCAAGTCATGATCTCATGGTTTGGGAGTTCAAGCCCCGCATCAGGCTCTGCACTCCTTTCTCCCTCTTTCTCTGCCCCCTCCCCTGCTCATGTGTTCTCTCTACCAAAAATAAAATAAGTCCCTAAGTGAGAGGAATATAAGAAGGCAACTCTCAGGTTGCCTTTTAACTATAAAAGTAGCCATTATGAAAGTGAGTAATCCATCAACTCTCACTTGAAATGAAATTCATTCTTTAGACATGAGATTAAAATGTTACAATCGCTATATGCTTATTATTTTTTACATTTTACGGAAGTATAACGTACATACATACAGAAAAATGTCCGTGAATGCACGGTTCAATGAATTTTCACACGTGCTGAAAACGCCTTTATAACAATCACCCTGATCGAGAAACAGAACATCTTCAGCACCTCGGAAATCTCCCTCATGTTTCCTTTAACTTTGTATATTTTTGTCCTTTATATGGACGAACTAAGAGAGTGTACGTTCCTTTGTGCCTGGGTTATTTGGCTCAACGTTATAAACATAATGAGGTTCATTTATACCATTACACACAGTGTAGCTCATCCCCACTGATGAACAATACTGTGTGGATTTGACCCAGTGTATCTTTTCTACTGGTGATGGGTATTTTTTGTCATTCTCCAGTTTGAAGCAATTACACACAGCGCTATGAGCATATGTTATATTTCCTAGGAGTGGAATAGATGTTCTTATGTATATATTTCCATCCTAACTGATACATGAACAGCATTAGCCACTATAACCCAACAGCAATTTGACTGCACAAGTTTCATACACCCTCCAGCAGTGTATGTATGTACATTCCAGTTGATATACATTTTCACCATCATGTGGTATTTCTCATCGTCTTCAATTTAGCCATGTTTGTGTGTATGCAGTAGTTTCTTCCTGTAATTTTAATTTACATTTCCCTGATAACTAATGACATTGAACTGGCATTTGGATGTTCTATTTTGTACAGTTTTGGTTGGTGTCTTTTGCCATTTTCTGATTCAGTCATCGTCTTTTTCTTTGACTGATTTGTAGAAGTTTTTTAATATATTCTGCACATGAATATTTTTTCAGATATATATATTGTAAACATCTGGTCCCATTTGTGGGTTATCTTTTAATTCTTGTAATATCTTTTGTGAGCAAAATTCTTCACAGAGTCGAATTTACACTTATTATTATTTTCAGTTTCAGATTATATGGTAAAAGTACAATTGAATAAGTTCACAGACCTGTCACCTGTATTTCAGTGACCACAGTGATAAAACCTATCTGCTTGGATGATGGAGTCAAAAACACAGGTAATCCTCCACCTACTGGTGGCATGCTGAATTGCAGGCACAGCTCATGCATTGCAAGAGCTTCTTCCTAAGGCAAACACCAAAACTCAAGTGCCACAAAAGAAAACAGGAGATTATATAACACACTCTTTAACTGCTCTGTTATTTCTTCCAAAGATATACTTGAAAAAAGGATCTGTGACCCAATGGATCAGGGAAACTACACCAGAGTGAAAGAATTTATTTTCCTGGGAATTACTCAGTCTCAAGAGCTGAGCTGGGTCTTGTTTGGCTTCTTGTTTTTGGTGTACATGACAACTCTGCTGGGAAACCTCCTCATCATGGTCACTGTGACCTGTGAGTCTCACCTTCACACTCCCATGTACTTCCTGCTCCGCAATCTCTCTGTGCTTGACATCTGCTTCTCCTCCATCACTGCTCCCAAGGTCCTAGTTGATCTTCTATCAGAGAGAAAAACCATTTCCTTCAATGGCTGTGTCACCCAAATGTTCTTCTTCCATCTTCTTGGAGGAGCAGATGTTTTTTCTCTCTCTGTGATGGCCTTTGATCGCTATGTAGCCATCTCAAGACCCCTTCACTATATGACTATCATGAGTAAGGGACGATGTACTAGCCTGGTGCTGGCCTCCTGGGTGGGGGGCTTTGTCCACTCCATCATGCAGATTTCTCTGTTGCTGCCCCTCCCCTTCTGTGGACCCAATGTTCTTGACACGTTCTACTGCGATGTTCCCCAGGTCCTCAAACTCGCCTGCACCGACACCTTCACTCTGGAGCTCCTGATGATTTCCAATAATGGATTGGTCAGTTGGTTGATTTTCTTCTTTCTCCTCATATCTTACACAGTCATCCTGATGATGCTGAGGTCTCACGCAGGGGAGGGAAGGAGGAAAGCCATCTCCACCTGCACCTCCCACATCACCGTGGTAACCCTGCACTTTGTGCCCTGCATCTATGTCTACGCCCGGCCCTTCACTGCCCTCCCCACAGATACTGCCATCTCTGTCACCTTCACCGTCATCTCCCCTTTGCTCAATCCTATGATCTACACACTGAGGAATCAGGAAATGAAGTCAGCCATGGGGAGACTAAAAAAACGACTAGGGCATTCAGAAAGGATTTAAATTCTATGAGAATGAGATAGCACCTAAATGTAAAGGTAGACATTAAATTTCACTTTCTCAAAATGGGAAGAGATCACTTTAATGCCAAAAACAAAAAGGCATCTATGGATATCATGGAGTCCTCAAAGAGGTTGGTCCTATAGTATAGTGTGTGCTGAGGACTTATAGGTGACACTGCTTTAAGCTGAGGCTCACTCATGACTTCCATTGCTCACTTTCAATTATTCATTCTGCAAATATCTCACAGAACATGCACCGTGTACCTGACAGTACTAGGATTCAGATTGCTGCAGAAAGATTAAATATAGTCACTTTCCGAGAGCCATACCCCAAGATGCTCTAATGAAGAAATGTTGTAGGCACTTTACCTGAGAGCTTCAAAAGATGTTTTACAGTGAGTAGACCTTGTCAAGGGGAACAGACAGAGAAAAACAACAAGAAAAGAAATCAGTATTACAGATGGAAAGAACGGTGTAAGAGTATGCCACATTTGTGCAACAGTGAGCTCAACGTAGCCATGAAGTAGTACACTCATGGAGTGAGTACCACTAGCTGACATTTACAAGGAAAGTTAGGAGAGAACTCCATTTGTTGTCCCTTAAGCAATGTAAATCTGTGATTTCTATTGGGAGAGAGGATCCTCAAATCACTCCAAAGCTATGGTTTCCTCCTAGACAGAAGATAATACTGTGAGCAGGAGTATTCATCAACAAATAAAAATGATGGGTAAAGGCTATGGACAACTCACCTGGATTTGTGCAAGGCTTAAGCAAATAGAGATGCTAAGCACTCCTCCTGGAGAAAAACTGTCTCCTCACTGTATAGCAAGATTATCCCAATCACAGGTGAGCCAGGCCCAAATTCCTCACTGTTTCTGCACATAGGGACCCCAAAACTCCTTAATATTTTCCACTCAATCCATTAGAAGGTAAATAAAGGGTCATGAAAAGCATGAAGGTTTAATTGTTGAATCTGGGAATTTTCTAGTGTCTGTAATGAGAGGAATGAGAATAGTACTAGCAAAAGTTTTACCTAATAGTCCAGCTGATATTTTGCTGGGCCCTATTGACTTTACTAGATGATGTCTCTCTTCATGATTATGCTCAAGCCACAGAAGCTGGCATTCATGTATCAATCAGAGTAGATCAAATGCTATGACAAAAGCAAAGTACTTAATAACCAGAGAGCTTTAAAAGAAATGTTGTGGACACTTTACCTAAGAGCTTCAAAAGATGTTTTGCAGTGAGTAGAAATTTATTTCCTGCTCATGGCACAAACCAATGCTGGTCTTTAGAAAGAGCTGTTCCATGCAGATAAGCTTCTTCCACTTTGGGCTCTACCTCTCTCTACATCCTTAGAATCTCTCCATTCATCTAACAAATGGAGAAAGGGAGAGAGGATTAAGAATTATAGGGAGAGGGGAGGGATCATTATTGGCCAGTCCTGAGAGTGGTATGTACCACTTCTGATCGCATTCCATGAGCCAGCCCTTGATCATATGGTCTCAGGTCCCCGCAAAGGAATCTGGAGAATGTAATCTAGCCCTATTCCCAGAAAGAAAAGGAGAACGTGAAAAATGGTGAACTCTAATGATCTCTTCCACATTTATGATTCATTGCTAAGAAATCACAATTGGATAAGATTACAGAGACTAAGACTTTGTCTCTAAAAGGATTCTCTTAATATATAGATGTGCTGGAAATACTGCTAGACCCTTGGAATGCACAAAGAACTAAACTGAAATGAAGAAAATTGGGGGAAAGAAAATTTAATTTAAAAGAAGGGGAAGGGGATCAAGGTAATCCTGGGAATTAGAATGACAATAAACTGGAAGACCAGTTCCGCAAAGAAAAAACACTGGAGTAAAGTGCCCAAAGAAGATAGGTCTGGAAGACACCCTTATAGAAGACAACCCTCATTTCTCCCCATAGTTGCCATAGGCTAATTGTAAACAAACATTTATTAATGCAGAAGCTTCTACAGAGATGAGTGTCTTTCTGTTTGTTGATTGTCCTTTCCTGTGTTCTATTCCATTCCCACCACTCAAAAATGTTCCGAATTATTTTCCAATATCAGACATACTTCCCCAAGCATTAAAATTCCAATAAAGACAAAGTTTTGTCTTCAGTTAGATTCATCTGCGGAACAAATGATCATTTACCACCTGGCTCCATCTTTGCTCTGGTATCATTGTTCTCCAGATCCTATGTACTTTTCACAACGATGCCTTTTTCTTTTCTGTCCCTCTGCTGACTTTATCTTGAACAAAACCTTTGTGACTGGGTGGAATTTTAACTAACCAAAGATGTGTACAATCAGAGTTTATGTTCCCAAGTGCAGGACCCTACAAATGACAGCAATCCAGCAAAAGGCACCCAGGAAGCTGTCTTAGATTGTTTACACATGCAAAATAACCTGATCAAATGCAGTGAGGGATAGCAATTGAATTCATGAAAACATTAAATTTACTTCTCTTTTGGAGTGCCTGGCTGGCTCAGTCAGTTGAATGTCCAACTTCGTCTTGGGTCATGATCTCGTGGTTTGTGGGTTCGATCCCCACATTGGGCTCTGTGCTGATGCCTTGGAGCCTGGAGCCTGCTTCAGATTCTGTGTCTCCAGGTAGAGACATTTCCTTAATTAACTAATACATATAAACTGATTCTAGCTTATCTTACACAGGTCACATGTGCTTGGTCCTATCACCTATGATTTTTTTTTCTATATAAAGAAGCTTGATTTTACATTTACACTGTATTTTTCATAAGCAAATCAACATATCTATATGCACAAATCAGCTGGTTTAGGAGTGATCCTGCCATTCTGGACTTCTTTGAGAAATTCAAACTCTTTCAAGTCTGAAAGAGAATGTTGTCAATATAGCTCTTACTCAATAAAGAAGACTATTAGTTCAGTGCTGTGTTAGTAATCTATTACTATTATATTGTATTACCCCAAAACTTAGTGGCTTAAAACAACAGTTTTTGGGGTGCCTGTATGACTCAGTCAGTTAAGTGTCTGCCTCTTGGTTTCGGCTCAGGTCATGATCTTGCAATTTGTGGGTTTGAATCCTGTGTTGGGTTCTGCACTGGCAGCGTGGAGTCTGCTTGGGATTCTCTCTTTCTCTCTCTCTGTCTGTCTGTCTCTCTCTCTCTTCCTCTCTCTCTCTCTTTCTTAAAATAAATAAATAAAAACATTTTTTTAAAGGAAGCAGGTTTTTAAAAAATCAAAAATCACAGTTTATGTGTGTTGGGAACTGGGCATGGCTTAGCTAAATCTTCTGCTTCTGGGTCTCTCACAAAGCAACAGTCAAATGTCAGCGGGAGTTGTCTCATCTCAAGGTTCGACTGGGGAAAAATCTGCTTCCAAGCTCACTGACATGATTGTTGGCCCAAACATTGAGCTGCGGGACTAAGGGCTTCAGTTCTTTATTGAAT
The DNA here is from genome assembly GCF_014898765.1 of Herpailurus yagouaroundi. NCBI lineage: Eukaryota > Metazoa > Chordata > Mammalia > Carnivora > Felidae > Herpailurus > Herpailurus yagouaroundi. Next base: position 9,398 of record NW_024422259.1, on the reverse strand, counting down.
GTTGGCTGGAGACGATCTTCCAGCCTCTCTCCAATATGGCAGCTTACTTCATCAGACTGAACAATCAAGGCAAAAGAGTGTGCAGCAAGATAGAAGTCGGTCTTTTATAGCTTACTCTTACAAGTGACATCCTATCACTTTGGCTGTACCTCTGTTCACCAGAAGCAAATCACTAAATTCAGTCCACACACAAGATGAGGGGATTGCACAAGAGCACGAACATCAGGTCCAGGACCAACGAAGTTCTAGAAGTAAATTATGAAAAATTATTGCAAATTATGAAAGAAACCTGAAATTAATTTATTCAGAAAAGGTTACAAAAGACAAAAAAAAAAGGGGTCGTGGGGAATGTCAGAGATGATTCAGAGGTACTGAGCCCTTATTGACAAGCAGAATGATAGAATGATAGTATCAGCCACAGCTAGAGAAGTATTTAGTTATTAATAACAATGATCAGATCAATTGTATTAATAACATTGATCAGAAGCGCCTGGGTGGCTCAGTGGGTTAAGCGTCTGACTTCGGCTCAAGTCATGATCTCACAGTTCATGAGTTTGAGCCCTGTGTCAGGCTCTGTGCTGACAGCTCAGAGCCTGGAGCCTGCTTTAGCTTCTGTGTCTCCCTCTCTCTCTCTCTGTGTTTCTTCTACTCACATTCTGTCTCTCTCTCTCTCAAAAATAAATATTTTTAAAAATTTAATAAAAAAAATAACAATGATCAGATCAAATGATTAGACCAGATCAACTTTTTAAAAAGATTTCATTTTTAAGTAATCTCTGCACCCAACATGGGGCTTGAACTCACAACCCCAAGATCAAGAGTCACATGCTCCACCGACTGAACCAGTCAGACACCCCTGCTATAGACATTTCAAATGTCTATATATATGCAATATCTATGATATGCGATATCCAAGCGAGACCATCCATCTATGGTCTATGGTGAGAGACAAGGTTTCAAAAATGATATTAAGGAATGAGATGGGAAGCAACATGCAACTCTCTGCTTTTAGGACTTCCGGAATCATAGGGCCTGGAACATGGTGGATGCTCAGTAAACATTTTGCCATTAGATATTCGACAGATGAACAGTACGAACACATCTTTTATCTGCTCCTACTCCCACTTCTCCAGGGAGAAGATGCATTTCCCAATCTTTATGATGCTTCTGATTACACGTATCAATAGGACATCAAGCAAAGCATCTGCCTAGGAAGAAAAAAGCTTGGAATGGGCTGAAATACAGCCTACTGGGGGTTCTGTTCATTTTCCCTGAGGTTCTACCACTTACGGAAGCAGACTCCTGCCTCTTAAGGAGGCAGGCTCCCCCTACGAGCCCCCCTTCAGGCAAAGGGGCTCTAAGCCCAAGGTTATTTTTAATCCAAATGAATACATTTGATTAAGGATAATTATTCTTTCTTCCTAAAAGAAGTGATTCAATTTATGAAAATTATGGGAAAAGGTTTACTTAAAGAAGATCTTTATTCAATAGCAGATCATCTTGCCTTCTTCTTTAAGTTCAAACATACGCACATCCCCTTTGTTTTTCCTTATGTCTTATTTGCCAACTGATCTTAGTTCATATACCATAGACCTCCAAGTGACCTCATGAAGGAGCTTCACATGTAAGCTTTACACGTAAGTACGTGTAAAATGTGGCCTCTACATAGTTTGATCTGAGGAATCTGAGTGTATTAGTTTATTATCACCACTGTAAACTAATTGCCACAAACGAAGTGGCTTCAAACCACATACATTAATTAGCTCACAGTTCTGTAGCTTAGAAGTTTGACAAAGGTCTCACTGGGTTGAAATCAAGGCATCTACACACATCTTCCAGTACATGACTTCTTAATAACACTCAAGGGAGCTTCATCCCAAAAGGAGAGTCTAGCTGTTCGAGTTAGCAGTCACATCCAAAACTATTCCCTGCGGTGAAATATCAGGTCCGGGCCTGGGAGACTGGTGCTCATGTCAGAGGCACCACAGAGCAGTGTGGTGGGACTGTGGGAGGACCGTGCAGAGGTGATTCTTGGAGCTGCCGTCTGCCTCTGACAGTAGGAAAGAAGACGTTGACCCAACCAACACTCAGATGCACGTCTGCCCTACGGGAAAATATTCTTTGAAGGTTAGCGTCTCCTAAGGTCAGTGTGTGCAACCAAATGGCAGGCTCTGCTTCTCAGGTAAGGGATTCAAGTTTGGGACCTTTAATGAGGTCACTTTGTTATGAGGGCACTTTAGTGGGTGCTCACATGTCCGACTGTGTGTCTGTGTGTGTGTGTGCCCATGCACAGCCCATTTTGAAATGTTATGGTGAATCACAAAAGGGGTTTGAACATTTATGTTTATTTATTTTTGAGAGAAAGCATGAGCAGAGAAGGGGCAGGGGGGTGGGGGACAGAGGATCTCAAGCAGTCTCTGCTCTGACAACAGTGAACCAGATGTGGGGCTCGAACTCACGAACTGTGAGACCAAAACCTGAGCTGAAGTCAGACACTCAACTCAATGAGTCACCCAGGTACCCCGATAAACCTGTTTTATGAAAACGGGTCGACCTGGGCATGCTTCTGAAGAAGCACTTGGGATCTTGAGTTTGTTCTTGCCAAAAACAAAAACAAAAGCAAATTTATAAACGATGCTTGTCTGTTTTCTTTCCTCTTTTTTTGTTCCAAACAGACCCATACATTCTCCACCTTTTCATTTCCTAGTTGCACATATATTTTGTGCACAGCAGAGCACCATTTTTGGCATTTCTTGGTAATTTTGGTGATTGGTCACATCCAGGACTAATTTCTGCACAGAACCTCACACATCTGGGTTTCAAAGCCCATTCTCTCAACCACTACGATAAGCCGCCCCCAGAAATCCTTGATGTCAACAGTTTGACTTGACGTCACCAGTCGGCTTACAGTTAAATATCAAGAAATAATTGAAGTTTGTGGTTAATGGAGATTTAACCATTCGTAGGCAGTGGGCAGAACGGCCCTTGACTAGTCATGAGGTAGTTGAGGCAATAGGATTTAAAACAATTCAGGGGAACCTGGGTGGCTCAGTCAGTTAAGCATCCGACTTTGACTCAGGTCATGATCTCACAGCTTGTGAGTTTGAGCCTGGCGTTGGGCTCTGTGCTGACAGCTCGGAGCCTGGGGCCTGCTTCAGATTTTGTGTCTCCCTTTCTCTCTGCCCCTCTCCTGCTCACACCCTGTTTCCCTCTCCTTCAAAAATAAATACACATTTAAAAAAAATTTTTAATAAACAAATAAATATAAACAAATAAAACAATTTAGCATTAAAGCTCCAAAGGCCTAGAAATCAATGGGTCCATTTAACATTGTACTGTGCTGTGCAGATGTCGCCTACTTTCTTTTTTTTTTTTTTAAGTTTATTCATTTATTTTGAGAGAGGGAGAGAGAGAGAGAACAAGCAGGGGAACGGCAGAGAGGGAGGGAAAGAGGGAAAGAATCCCAAGCAGGCTCCGCACTGTCAGCACAGAGCCCGATGTGGGACTCAAACTCACAAACCGTGAGATGGTGACCTGAGCCGAATCAAGAGTCTGGTGTTTTACTGACTGAGCCCCCCCAGGCATCCCTGGCCTACTTTCAGAAGGACTGACGGCAGCAAGTGTTCCCCTTTCACTGAGGAAAAGACTGAGCCTCCCAGAGTTGGCTGCCTTTAGAGATTCCCCATCGCTGTGAACCCACCGAAGCTCCTGTCCCCCAAGCTGGTGTCTTCCCTCCACGCCATATTACTTCCGCCACAGCTCAAAATAAAAGCAAAATCCTCTGTGTGTTCCCTAAAACACTACGTGTGTTCTGAGTTTATTTTTTTTTTAATCTTTTTTTTTAAAACTATTACTCTGGGGGTGCCTGGGTGGCTCAGTCGGTTAAGCGTCCGACTTCAGCTCAGGTCATGATCTCCGGGTCCGTGAGTTTGAGCCCCGCATCAGGCTCTGTGCTGACCGCTTAGAGCCTGCAGCCTGCTTTGGATTCTGGGTCTCCCTCTCTCTGTCACTCCCCTGCTCATGCTCTGTCTCTCTCTGTCTCAAAAATAAATAAAAACATTTAAAAAAAATTTTTTTTTTTTTTTTTAAATATTACTCTGGGGGCGCCTGGGTGGCTCGGTCTGTTAAATGCCAGACTTCTGCTCAGGTCACGATCTCACAGTTCCTTGGAAGGAGCCCCACGTCAGGCTCTGTGCTGACAGCTTGGAGCCTGGAGCCTGTTTCAGAATCTGTGTCTCCCTTTCTCTGCCCTTCCTCTGCTCGCGCTCTGTCTCTCTCTCTCAAAAATAAATAAACATT
>NW_024422259.1:0-4999 GCF_014898765.1 Herpailurus yagouaroundi | reverse complement strand
TGTCTCAAAAATAAATAAAAACATTTAAAAAAAATTTTTTTTTTTTTTTTTAAATATTACTCTGGGGGCGCCTGGGTGGCTCGGTCTGTTAAATGCCAGACTTCTGCTCAGGTCACGATCTCACAGTTCCTCGGAAGGAGCCCCACGTCAGGCTCTGTGCTGACAGCTTGGAGCCTGGAGCCTGTTTCAGAATCTGTGTCTCCCTTTCTCTGCCCTTCCTCTGCTCGCGCTCTGTCTCTCTCTCTCAAAAATAAATAAACATTAAAAAAAATTTTTTTTAATGAGAAAATGTCTGGCCCTTTTAAAAACTAAAAATGTTTGAAGACAGTGACATTCCCTGAGAATTATTGATGGGTCAGTAGATCATTGACGGAAAGCCTAGAAAGTTAGCTGTGTGTGGTTTGGGCTCCAAGGAGGAAACTGAGCGAAGGAGAAGTTCCGTTCTGATGAGAAATTGCAAGAGACAGTTCAGTGAGATCAGAGGACCCTGTAGTTCACGACAGGCCCCTGCTGGCTTCGGTGTGGACACAATATGGAAGGAAGGAATACAAAGCAGCATCACAGCCGAGCCCTGCCAGATATTAGAGTAGTGGTAAGGACCATATTAAGTATTGGCAGTGGGGGACGTGAGTTCCATCCTGACCTGCACAGAGGTGACCGGGCGGGCATTCTGAGCGGGGAATGAGGGAGAAGCAAGCGTCAGAGAAGGGACAGATGTCAAGAAGCGGGTCCATGTCCCTGAGACTAGGCCTCTGCTCTGTCTGCCGGCGGGCAGTTACGGAAGTCAGCATTCTGACCTCGCACAGAGACAGGGAGACAGAGGCCCATCCTTCCTGATGATTACAACCAAAGGAACAGCTCTCCAGTCCTTGTAGAAAAACTGAGTTGCAAGAAATACATGTTCACCATTAGCCCTTTTTAGTAAATGCTCTGAGAAAGGGAGTTCAGGGGTCTCTCTCACACAGAAAATTTTCCTGGCACTGATGAGCTTTTTCGGGGAGGCGTTTGAATGGGGGAATGGGGAGTGGGGCGGGGGGGGGTAGCTGGTGTCATCCTAAGGACACAGACTTCTGCTGCCCGAGGCCCTGATAAACTTGGGGCCTGTCTGGGTGCAGAGGTTTGGACAGAATCATTTGGGTCAAGAACTCAGCAGTTCTCTGGAGCACAGGGAACTTTTGGGGGTGGATGGAGCTTTTTTAAGAGAGATCTGAAAAGGGAGATTTTATTGTAAGCAGGTGACAAAACCACAAAGCCGGATGCCTGTCGACACCCAAAGCAGGACTTACTGCAAATGTTCTTCTCTTTGTAACAGGATGGGAAGCAGGGGGAAAGCACTGAATTAGGATTTATAGAAAGTGACACTTGGTGGGGTGCCTGGGTGGCTCAGTCAGTTAAGCGTCAGGCTTTGGTTAAGCATCAGACTTCAGCTCAGGTCATGATCTCACAGCTCATGGGTTTGAGCCCCGCGTCGGACTCTATGCTCACAGCTCAGAGCCTGGAGCCTGCTTCTGATTCTGTGTCTCCCCTCTCTCTCTCTCTCTCTCTGCCTCTCTCCCACTCACACTCTGTCTCTCCATCAAGAAGAAATAAACATTAAAAAAAAAAAGTGATGCTTGGTAATAAAAGTTTTTATTTATTTACTTACTAAAGTTTATTCACTTATTTTGAAAGAGAGAGCAAGAGTGTGTGAGAGCAGGGGAAGGGCAGAGGGAGAGAATCCCAAGAAGGTTCCGTGCCATCAGCACGGTGCCCCACACGGGGCTTGAACTCATGAACCACGAGATCACAACCTGAGCCGAAGTCAGACACTTAACCAACTGAGCCACCCAGGCAACCTTAAAAGGTTTTTTTTTAATGTGTTCCTTTACCAAATGTAAATGTTCTAAATCGTTTTATCCTTTGGTATATCTGCTTTTTAAAAAAATTAATAGATTTTAGTTCTTAGAGTAGCTTAGGTTTACAGGGAAGTTAAACAGAAGGTACAGAGAGCCCCACACTCCTTCTCCTCCCCTGCCCCACCCCAGTTTCCCCACTATCAATATCTTGCATGGGTGTGCGCTGTGTTCGTTAACAACGGAGGAACCAGGATTGATACATTTATTAACTAAAGTCCTTAGTTTGCGTTGGGGCTCATTCTTAGTGTTGTACATTCTCTGGATCTGACAAATGTGTGATGCCATGTTGAAAGAGCAGACCTAGGCTGGCCGACTAGTGACTATGTCCCCGACATGGCCGCAGAAAGAAGTTCCCGCTCAAACCTCAGACCACGCATCCCCGCCTTGAGTAACTTATGTTTTCTAAGAAAGCAGGCTACCGATTGATGCATTCTTCCGAAGTCTGAGGTGGGAGGAAGGGGAGTGTGAGAGGCGTGGAAAGTGTGAGTAGAAGAGGGAGGGCTTCTCTCAGGTAGGGGCCAGAGGCAGGAGCCCTCAACCCTGTCCAGGCTTAGAATGACCTGGGAGCATTTTAATAACTGACCTCTCCCCAAACCAATTAATCAGTCTCTGGGGATGGTGTTTGGTGGTAAGTATTTCTCTAGCACAGCAAGGCTGACAGCCAATGGTTAATAGGTGACCAGTGAGAAACATTCTGTATACACTGAGGCCAAACATGTTAAACAACCTCAGACACAGTGGTTCTTAAACTTCAGGTGCATCAGAATCTGCTGGAAGACTTGTTCAAACACAGATTGCTGAGCCCCACCCCAGAGTTTCTGATTCAGTGGGTCTGTGACCACCAGGCCCAACATTTGCATTTTTAACAAGTTCCAGGTGACGCTGATAATTGCTGATCTGGGACCACACTTTGGCAGCCAATCGGCTGAGGCCACGGCCCTTCCCCAGCCAATCGGCTAAGGCCATGAACCCTATAAAACCTTTGTGCTTTTGAAACTCCCTCTCTCTCCGGTATCTCACCGCTGCCTCAGTGCAGGTAGGGGACTGAGCTCGAGCTAGCTCGAATAAAGGCTCTTTGCTTTTGCATCGGACTCAGCTCCCTGGTGGTCTTTGGGGATCATGAATTTTGGGCATAACAATGTATCCATGATTAAAAATAAAAATCCCTAAAAGTCCCCTGTGCCTCACCTATTCATCCCTCCCCACATGCACACCCCAGCCCTTGGCAACCGTTAACTTTTCTACTACAGTTTTGCCTTTTCCAGAAAGAATGTCATATAGTTGGAATCATACAGTATATATATTTTCAGATGATCTTCCTTTGCTTAGGAATTGTGCATTTAAGCTTCCTCCTTGTTTTCTCGTGCCTCAGTAGCTCATTTCTTTTTATAACTAAATAATATTCCATTGTGTGGAATGTATCTGCTTTTTAAATGCTGTATTTGAGGGACGCCCGGGTGGCTCCGTTGGTTGAATATCTGACTTCAGCTCAGGTCATGATCTCCTGATTCATGAGTTCGAACCCTGCATCAGGCTTGCTGCTGTCAGCACAGAGCCCACTTTGGATCCTCTGTCCCCCCATTCTCTGCCCCTCTCCTGCTCACTCTCTCTCTCTCAAAAATAAATAAATAAATAAATAAATAAATAAATAAATAAATAAATAACATTTAATAAAAATACTATAGTTGATCTTCATTGCAATTATTTCAAAACACCATCTTTTATAGGAGAAGTGTACCAGCATCTCCCAAATAATGTTGCGAGAAGACTGGCCCAGCAAAATGTTAACTGGTGCAGCATGAGGGGACATGTGGTCTGTGGGAACTCAGGTTAAAGAATTAAACAAGTCCATTCGAACTTCACGACCCTATGACACAAGCATGATTCTGCCCACTTGTACTGATGACACACAGAAGCTCAGAGTCACCTACTAATTGAGCCACCTACTCAGTTAAGACAGAGTCTGTATTCAAATCCAGGTCTACTGGTTCTAAAATCCGTGCTTTTTTGCACAAAACCGAAGCCTCTACAAATAGTGAGGTGAGACGAAGTGCCATCCAAAGGTAGGTGTTAAGAAGGGAAGGAGCCCGAGAAAAGACAGCCATTTGTGCAGTGGCCTCGGTGAGAAAGCCTTTGCCAAGAGCGTTATGAGGAGCAGGGGCTGTGGCTAGCACTTGCCAAGTCCCATGTGGACCAAAGAGAACAAGCCGCCAAAAAGAAGAAAAACTGAAAACAAAAGCAGCTTGTGCTCAGATTGCATGAGCTGCTGCAAACCTCTTTATCCTCACGGGAGAAGGCAAACTGGAAATGGTTTTTCTTGCCTTAGTGCTGATCATCAAGCATCGTGACAATTTGCACAGACTATGCCAAGCAGATCATCTACTGTGGAAGATGGTGAGACAAGACACTCTAAGCTTCCAGTACCGTCTCAGGCCCTGTTTTATACTTTTCCCCAGCATGTTTCCCACGTCCTAACAATGAGATACATGAGTTCTCACTGAAAAACAAAATGAGTCCTCTTTGCTTCTCAGGCCATCTAGGGACTTTTCAAGAGGGGTACAGGATATGTAAAATTATGCAACCATAAAAAAAGGTCAAAAGAATTTAATAGCATGCTGATTTTGGTGCTTTGATTAATCACATCCATTGGAAACTCACTTTTTCATTTACTCTGAAGGAACTCTAAACACACCATCTACTGGGGAGATCTTCCTGAATTGTAGGCATCCCTGCCCACAAGGAAAATAACTATAAAAATAACCCTTGAGACACTCCAGTCCTACAGCTCACATTCCTTTGTTTTTAACAATACACCTCGTATTTTCCATTTTCTCCCTAGGTAGTTGAAGACGAAGAAACATAACACAATGGAGCAGGGAAATTACACCAGGGTGAAAGAATTTATTTTTCAAGGACTGACCCAGTCCCGAGAGTTAAGCTTGGCCTTATTTCTTATGTTATTTCTGGTGTACACATCAACTCTTCTGGGAAACCTCCTCATCATGGTCACTGTGACCTGCGAGTCCCGCCTTCACACGCCCATGTACTTCCTGCTCCGCAATCTCTCCGTCTTGGACATCTGCTTCTCCTCCATCACCGCTCCC
>NW_024422258.1:0-1253 GCF_014898765.1 Herpailurus yagouaroundi | reverse complement strand
CCAGCATCTATAGTCTCCTGATTTGTTCATTTTGGCCACCCTGACTGGCGTGAGGTGATACCTGCGTGTGGTTTTGATTTGTATTTCCCTGATAAGGAGTGACGCTGAACATCTTTTCATGTGCCTGTTGGCCATCCGGATGTCTTCTTTAGAGAAGTGTCTATTCATGTTTTCTGCCCATTTCTTCACTGGGTTATTTGCTTTTCGGGTGTGGAGTTTGGTGAGCTCTTTATAGATTTTGGATACTAGCCCTTTGTCTGATATGTCATTTGCAAATATCTTTTCCCATTCCGTTGGTTGCCTTTTAGTTTTGTTGGTTGTTTCCTTTGCTGTGCAGAAGCTTTTTATCTTCATAAGGTCCCAGTAATTCACTTTTGCTTTTAATTCCCTTGCCTTTGGGGATGTGTCGAGTAAGAGATTGCTACGGCTGAGGTCAGAGAGGTCTTTTCCTGCTTTCTCCTCTAGGGTTTTGATGGTTTCCTGTCTCACATTCAGGTCCTTGATCCATTTTGAGTTTATTTTTGTGAATGGTGTGAGAAAGTGGTCTAGTTTCAACCTTCTGCATGTTGCTGTCCAGTTCTCCCAGCACCATTTGTTAAAGAGACTGTCTTTTTTCCATTGGATGTTCTTTCCTGCTTTGTCAAAGATGAGTTGGCCATACGTTTGTGGGTCTAGTTCTGGGGTTTCTATTCTATTCCATTGGTCTATGTGTCTGTTTTTGTGCCAATACCATGCTGTCTTGATGATGACAGCTTTGTAGTAGAGGCTAAATCTGGGATTGTGATGCCTCCTGCTTTGGTGTTCTTCTTCAAAATTACTTTGGCTATTCGGGGCCTTTGTGGTTCCATATGAATTTTAGGATTGCTTGTTCTAGTTTCGAGAAGAATGCTGGTGCAATTTTTTTTTTTTTTTTTTGCTGGTGCAATTTTGATTGGGATTGCATTGAATGTGTAGATAGCTTTGGGTAGTATTGACATTTTGACAATATTTATTCTTCCAACCCATGAGCACGGAATGTTTTTCCATTTCTTTTTTCTTTTTTTTTTTTTTTTTCTCAATTGGAAGTATTTTAATTTTTTATTTATTTTTTTATTTATATATGAAATTTATTGTCAAATTGGTTTCCATACAACACCCAGTGCTCATCCCAAAAGGTGCCCACCTCAATACCCATCACCCACCCTCTCCTCCCTCCCACCCCCCATTAACCCTCAGTTTGCTCTCAGTTCTCAACAGTCTCTTATGCTTTGGCT
>NW_024422257.1:2999-3307 GCF_014898765.1 Herpailurus yagouaroundi | reverse complement strand
GCATAGGGGCACTTGTACCCCAATGTTCATAGCAGCACTCTCAACAACAGCCAAATTATGGAAAGAGCCTAAATGTCCATCAACTGATGAATGGATAAAGAAATTGTGGTTTATATACACAATGGAATACTATGTGGCAATGAGAAAAAATGAAATATGGCCTTTTGTAGCAACGTGGATGGAACTGGAGAGTGTGATGCTAAGTGAAATAAGCCATACAGAGAAAGACAGATACCATATGGTTTCACTCTTATGTGGATCCTGAGAAACTTAACAGGAACCCATGGGGGAGGGGAAGGAAAAAAAAA
>NW_024422257.1:0-2899 GCF_014898765.1 Herpailurus yagouaroundi | reverse complement strand
AAAAAAAAAAACTTGTGAGGTTGGATATTACCCATTTCTGTTTTCCTCTTTTGAGTTTTGTGTCCTTTGACCCATTGGGTCTTCAAAAATGTGCTGGATTAGGCTATAGTTTTAATTCTTTTAGTATAGATGAGATAACTTCAGTGGATGAAAATACAGAGACTGGTCAATGGGGTTTTTTTTTCTCTTTATTTCTTCCATTTTTTAAAAAATTGACTATGTTTTTGGCATTAGGTAGCAGGGTTTATTTTTCTGCTAAAATAACAAGTCTGGAGGTTGGCAGTTATGGATTGGTTCAGAGGTTTTAATGATGCAGGGCTCTGGAGTGGCTTTTCTTTGAGTTTCTCACCCTTTTTCTCATGATTGCCTGGGGTGGATAAAAGCTTTGGATTTTGGGATTTTGCTTTGGGATTCTGTGTTACCTGTGATGGTTTTCCCTACCCTACCCATGCTTTCCTATGCCTTTGTTAGACTTTTTAAAAATTACCCAAATTTAGTCTATTATGTGTTTCTTCCTTGGGCCCTGTTACAGACATGTCTCTTTCTATCAGAGATGAGCATTCTCCCCAGAAGCCCCACATCCCAGTCAGAGTTCCTTTCCCACTGGCCAGGATTGGTCACATTCAAGTTCTAGCCTGTGGAGGGTACCTGATAGTGTCTAGAGCCACGCAGCCTCTGCCGGCAAGGTTATCACCAGCTGTTTATAGAAAGTAAAACTGAAACCAAATCAAGGATCGAACATGCTGTTTCTAGCCTTTTCCCACTGAGGGAAGCCTCAGTGTGCTGAGGGGTCATGGGGTCATGCAATGATGAAGACCAACCACAAAGGGAATTTCCCAGATAACACTCTAGCATATGGATAGGGCAGCTCTGTGTATTATTGAGGCCGCAACAAAAATTTATTTACTGTCCATGCTGAAATCTCTCCAAATCCAGACAAAATCCTTCATGACTTTTCTTTTTCTTCAGTAAACAAAGGTGCTTAAAACAAGGTTTTGACAGGTTACTCATTCTTCCTTAGTTTGAAAATGTAGATACCAGTACTGTCTTCCAGGTAATATAAACTTTCCACTCCCATCTGTTTTCATGAGAAGGAAAAAATTCATATTTGCCTGTGACAGAAAGCTCTCAAGCCCTAAATGGGGATTTTACTGACTTTTATAAGAGGGTTATCTTTTTATTTTTAGAGTTAGCCATGATCTGCATGTTAATTGTGAACATGTTTACCATTTTTTGCCTTTAAACTGAGATTAAAGAAGTTCTAATTAAAAAAAAAATTTTTTTATTTTGAGATAGAGAGCGGTGCAAGAAGGAAAGGGGTGGAGAGAGGGGGAGAGAAAGAATCCCAAGCAGGCTCTGAGCTGAACCTGATGTGGGGCTCGAACTCACAAACTGTGAAATCATGACCTGAGCCAAAATCAAGAGTCAGAGGCTCAACTGACTGAGTCACCTAGGTGCCCCTAATAAGTTCTAATTTTTAAACAAATTTTTAAAAATGTTTATTTAGTTTTGAGAGAGAGAGAGAGAGAGAGAGAGAGAGACAAAGCACGAGGAGGGGAGGGGCAGAGAGCGAGGGAGACACAGAATCTGAAGCAGGACCCAGGCTCCGAGCTGGAGCTTAGGGCTCGAAGTCACGAACCACGATATCATGACCTGAGCTGAAGTCAGACGCTTAATCAACTGAGCCACCCAGGCATGCCAGGAAATTCTAATTTTTATTGAATTATATTTATGATTATTTTCTTTTTGAAATTTAAAAAATGTTTCTAAGGTAAAATCTTCTTTCGGAGCAGTCATTTACATTTTCATCTTTTTTTGTAACAGCTTTGTGATACAGTGCCCACATTATAGCATTAGAGTTGTGTGACAATCACCCTAATTCACTGTAGAACATCTTTATCACCTTGAAAAGGAACTCGTTGCTCTTTTTTAAATTTTTTTTTTCAACGTTTTTTATTTATTTTTGGGACAGAGAGAGACAGAGCATGAACGGGGGAGGGGCAGAGAGAGAGGGAGACACAGAATCGGAAACAGGCTCCAGGCTCTGAGCCATCAACCCAGAGCCTGACGCGGGGCTCGAACTCACGGACCGTGAGCTGGCTAAAGTTGGATGCTTAACCGACTGCGCCACCCAGGCGCCCCAGGAACTCGTTACTCTTAAGCCATCACCCCAAATCCTCCTCTACCCCTGGTAAAGTAACCACTAATTTCCTTTCCCTACCGGTTGGCCTACACTGGACACTTACATAGGCTAAATCATACAATAAATGGTCTTTGAGACTTTCATTTAGTATGTTTTCAAAATTCAACCATGGTATAGCATCTATTAGGACTTCATTACTATGGCTGTCTTCATTTTTTCTTTTTTGCATTTGATTTTTAGCGTGTCTAGAATTTATTTTGATACATGTAGATGCAAATTATATATTGACGAGTAACTATTCCAATATAATTTGTTGATTCTTTCTTCATTTACTTTGTTTAAATCAAATGTTAATGTCTTATACATAGGACTTAGTTCAGATTTTTTCCCCTTTAATGATCAGTCTGTTACTGTATCATTAATTGTCTGAGGTACTGTTGATTTAAAATAAATTTACCCTTGATTTAGTCAGCACCCACTCTCCTAACTTATTTGAATTGTTTTTAAGCAGTTCCCTCATGGTTTCTTTTTTCTGTTTTCTTTAGGCCTTAAAATACTTTGTCTTTCTTAAAATTCTCATTAGGTTTTAAATCTGGTTGTGGTAAACCTGTAATTTTGTTTTGAAAGAACTATGAAGTATTCAGACTGGGCATTCAGCAACAAGCTATGACTCTCCATTCAAATTTTCTTCTACATCTTCCAGTGAAGTTTAATAGTCTTTTGTCATTGAAATCTTGTAAATTCCTTTTTAGGGTT
>NW_024422256.1:408-3307 GCF_014898765.1 Herpailurus yagouaroundi | reverse complement strand
AACCCTAAAAAGGAATTTACAAGATTTCAATGACAAAAGACTATTAAACTTCACTGGAAGATGTAGAAGAAAATTTGAATGGAGAGTCATAGCTTGTTGCTGAATGCCCAGTCTGAATACTTCATAGTTCTTTCAAAACAAAATTACAGGTTTACCACAACCAGATTTAAAACCTAATGAGAATTTTAAGAAAGACAAAGTATTTTAAGGCCTAAAGAAAACAGAAAAAAGAAACCATGAGGGAACTGCTTAAAAACAATTCAAATAAGTTAGGAGAGTGGGTGCTGACTAAATCAAGGGTAAATTTATTTTAAATCAACAGTACCTCAGACAATTAATGATACAGTAACAGACTGATCATTAAAGGGGAAAAAATCTGAACTAAGTCCTATGTATAAGACATTAACATTTGATTTAAACAAAGTAAATGAAGAAAGAATCAACAAATTATATTGGAATAGTTACTCGTCAATATATAATTTGCATCTACATGTATCAAAATAAATTCTAGACACGCTAAAAATCAAATGCAAAAAAGAAAAAATGAAGACAGCCATAGTAATGAAGTCCTAATAGATGCTATACCATGGTTGAATTTTGAAAACATACTAAATGAAAGTCTCAAAGACCATTTATTGTATGATTTAGCCTATGTAAGTGTCCAGTGTAGGCCAACCGGTAGGGAAAGGAAATTAGTGGTTACTTTACCAGGGGTAGAGGAGGATTTGGGGTGATGGCTTAAGAGTAACGAGTTCCTGGGGCGCCTGGGTGGCGCAGTCGGTTAAGCATCCAACTTTAGCCAGCTCACGGTCCGTGAGTTCGAGCCCCGCGTCAGGCTCTGGGTTGATGGCTCAGAGCCTGGAGCCTGTTTCCGATTCTGTGTCTCCCTCTCTCTCTGCCCCTCCCCCGTTCATGCTCTGTCTCTCTCTGTCCCAAAAATAAATAAAAAACGTTGAAAAAAAAAATTTAAAAAAGAGCAACGAGTTCCTTTTCAAGGTGATAAAGATGTTCTACAGTGAATTAGGGTGATTGTCACACAACTCTAATGCTATAATGTGGGCACTGTATCACAAAGCTGTTACAAAAAAAGATGAAAATGTAAATGACTGCTCCGAAAGAAGATTTTACCTTAGAAACATTTTTTAAATTTCAAAAAGAAAATAATCATAAATATAATTCAATAAAAATTAGAATTTCCTGGCATGCCTGGGTGGCTCAGTTGATTAAGCGTCTGACTTCAGCTCAGGTCATGATATCGTGGTTCGTGACTTCGAGCCCTAAGCTCCAGCTCGGAGCCTGGGTCCTGCTTCAGATTCTGTGTCTCCCTCGCTCTCTGCCCCTCCCCTCCTCGTGCTTTGTCTCTCTCTCTCTCTCTCTCTCTCTCTCTCAAAACTAAATAAACATTTTTAAAAATTTGTTTAAAAATTAGAACTTATTAGGGGCACCTAGGTGACTCAGTCAGTTGAGCCTCTGACTCTTGATTTTGGCTCAGGTCATGATTTCACAGTTTGTGAGTTCGAGCCCCACATCAGGTTCAGCTCAGAGCCTGCTTGGGATTCTTTCTCTCCCCCTCTCTCCACCCCTTTCCTTCTTGCACCGCTCTCTATCTCAAAATAAAAAAATTTTTTTTTTAATTAGAACTTCTTTAATCTCAGTTTAAAGGCAAAAAATGGTAAACATGTTCACAATTAACATGCAGATCATGGCTAACTCTAAAAATAAAAAGATAACCCTCTTATAAAAGTCAGTAAAATCCCCATTTAGGGCTTGAGAGCTTTCTGTCACAGGCAAATATGAATTTTTTCCTTCTCATGAAAACAGATGGGAGTGGAAAGTTTATATTACCTGGAAGACAGTACTGGTATCTACATTTTCAAACTAAGGAAGAATGAGTAACCTGTCAAAACCTTGTTTTAAGCACCTTTGTTTACTGAAGAAAAAGAAAAGTCATGAAGGATTTTGTCTGGATTTGGAGAGATTTCAGCATGGACAGTAAATAAATTTTTGTTGCGGCCTCAATAATACACAGAGCTGCCCTATCCATATGCTAGAGTGTTATCTGGGAAATTCCCTTTGTGGTTGGTCTTCATCATTGCATGACCCCATGACCCCTCAGCACACTGAGGCTTCCCTCAGTGGGAAAAGGCTAGAAACAGCATGTTCGATCCTTGATTTGGTTTCAGTTTTACTTTCTATAAACAGCTGGTGATAACCTTGCCGGCAGAGGCTGCGTGGCTCTAGACACTATCAGGTACCCTCCACAGGCTAGAACTTGAATGTGACCAATCCTGGCCAGTGGGAAAGGAACTCTGACTGGGATGTGGGGCTTCTGGGGAGAATGCTCATCTCTGATAGAAAGAGACATGTCTGTAACAGGGCCCAAGGAAGAAACACATAATAGACTAAATTTGGGTAATTTTTAAAAAGTCTAACAAAGGCATAGGAAAGCATGGGTAGGGTAGGGAAAACCATCACAGGTAACACAGAATCCCAAAGCAAAATCCCAAAATCCAAAGCTTTTATCCACCCCAGGCAATCATGAGAAAAAGGGTGAGAAACTCAAAGAAAAGCCACTCCAGAGCCCTGCATCATTAAAACCTCTGAACCAATCCATAACTGCCAACCTCCAGACTTGTTATTTTAGCAGAAAAATAAACCCTGCTACCTAATGCCAAAAACATAGTCAATTTTTTAAAAAATGGAAGAAATAAAGAGAAAAAAAAACCCCATTGACCAGTCTCTGTATTTTCATCCACTGAAGTTATCTCATCTATACTAAAAGAATTAAAACTATAGCCTAATCCAGCACATTTTTGAAGACCCAATGGGTCAAAGGACACAAAACTCAAAAGAGGAAAACAGAAATGGGTAATATCCAACCTCACAAGTTTTTTTTTTT
>NW_024422256.1:0-308 GCF_014898765.1 Herpailurus yagouaroundi | reverse complement strand
TTTTTTTTTCCTTCCCCTCCCCCATGGGTTCCTGTTAAGTTTCTCAGGATCCACATAAGAGTGAAACCATATGGTATCTGTCTTTCTCTGTATGGCTTATTTCACTTAGCATCACACTCTCCAGTTCCATCCACGTTGCTACAAAAGGCCATATTTCATTTTTTCTCATTGCCACATAGTATTCCATTGTGTATATAAACCACAATTTCTTTATCCATTCATCAGTTGATGGACATTTAGGCTCTTTCCATAATTTGGCTGTTGTTGAGAGTGCTGCTATGAACATTGGGGTACAAGTGCCCCTATGC
>NW_024422255.1:0-13590 GCF_014898765.1 Herpailurus yagouaroundi | reverse complement strand
AAGGAAGGAAGGAAGGAAGGAAGGAAGGAAGGAAGGAAGGAAGGAACAAAAAGAAATAAACACAGACCTTACACCCTTCACAAAAATTAACTCAAAATGCATCATAGACCTAAGAGTAAAATGTAAAACTATAAATCCTTTGTAGAAGATCACATAGGAGGAAATCTGGATGCCCTTGAGTTTGGCAATGACTTCTCTCTCTCTCTAAGTAAACTCTACCCCCAAGATGGGGCTCGAACCCACAACCCCAAGATCAAGAGTCACATGCTCCACCAACTGAGCTAGCCAGGCACCCCAGTAATGACCTTTTACATACAATAGCAAAGGCATAATCCATGAAAGAAAGAATTGATAAGCTAGACTTCATTAAAATTAAAAACGTCTGCTCTGTGAAAGTCTCCTTGAAGAAAAGAAAAAGTCACAGACTGCATTTGCAAAAGACATACCTGATAAAGAACTATTCAAGAAAACAAACAACCCAATTAAGAAATGGGCAAAGGGGCGCCTGGGTGGCTCAGTTGGTTAAGCAACTGACTTCGGCTCAGGTCATCATCTCGCGGTTCGTCGTAGGTTTGGGCCCCATGTCAGGCTCTGTGCTGACAGCTCAGAGCCTGGAGCCTGCTTCAGATTCTGTGTCTCCCTCTCTCTCTGTTCCTCCCCTGCTCGTTCTCTGTCTCTCTCTGTCTCTCAAAAATAAATAAAGGCTAAAAAAAAAAAAAAAAAGAAATGGGCAAAAAACTTGGGAAGACATACAGCTGGAAAATAAACATTTGAAAAGATGCTTCACATCCAGTCTTCAGGGAAATGCAAATTAAAAAAACTTTTTTAATCCTTATTTATTTTTGAGAGAGAGAGAAAGAGCATGAAAAGGGGCAGAGAGAGAAGGAGACATAGAATCCGAAACAGGCTCCAGGCTCTGAGCTGGCAGCACAGAGCCCAACACTGGGCTTGAACTCACGAGCCAAGCTGTGAGCTCATGCCCTGAGCTGAAGTCAGGCGCTCGACCTACTGAGCCACAGAAGTGCCCCAGGGAAACACAAATTAAAACCACGAGATAACACTACACACCTAGTAGAATAAGCCAGCAGGCAGAACACTGATAACACCAAATGCAGACAGGGATGTGGAGCAACAGAAGTCTCATTCATTGAGTGTGAAACCCTCACTGCAAGGGAGTATGGGAAGTGTCGGGTTTAGCTTTCCTACATCTCCAGCTAGAAGAGGGTGGAATGAATGAGTTTGAGAGAGCCAATCTACTACACCCTCCAAAGAGATGGCACCATATTACACTCCCAACAACACAAAATTTAACAACTCTTCGAGCTTTACCAATCTAGCACATGGAAACCTAGTACCTTCTTGTTTTAACTGGCATTTCTTTTATTATGGGAGAGGTTGAGCATCCTCTCTTATAGACCACCACAATGTGCATCTCTGTGAATAGCATTCAGTGTGAATGCTGCCCCCTGGAGTTGTATAATATGGTGACCCTGTAATATTGTTACGTACCATTTGAATTTCCTTTTGTGAGTTCTTTATGTACTTTGCTCACATGCTGGCTTTCTTTTTTCATGATATATTTAACTGGAAATACATGGGGCCTGAGAATATGGTATCTCCAGTAGCACACTTTTCTAAACCTAAACCTTACCTAGTGTGATGTTTAACTTTAAGTTTATTTTTATTTATTTTGAGAGACAGAGAGCATGCACGAGCAGGGGATGGGCAGAGAGAGAGGGAGAGAGAGAATCCCAAGCAGGCTACTCACTCTCAGCGCAGAGCCCGACTCGGGGTTTGATCCCATGAACCTCGAGATCCTGACCTGAGCCAAGATCGAGTCAAACGCTCAACTTGATTGAGCTACCCAGGTGCCCTGGTGGTTAATTTTGTGTCAGCTTGACTTGGCTAAGGGATGCCTGCATAACTGGTTAAATATTACTTCTAAATATGTCTCTGAGGGTGTTTCTGGAAGAGACTAGCATTTGGGTCAGTAGACTGAGTCAAGAAGACTGTCCTCATCAATGCTGGTGGACATCATCACATTCACTGAGGGCCTGAATAGAACACAACGGCAGAGAGAGGGTGGCTTTGCTTTCTTTTTGAGCTGGAGACATCCATCATCTCCTGCCGTCAGATATTTGTGCTCCTGGTTCTCCGTCCCCTGGACTCAAACCGGGACTTACATCATTGCCCCTCCCCCACTTCTAAGGACTTCAGGTTTGAACGAGAACCACATCACCAGCTTTCCTGGGCTCCAGCTTGAGGACAGCAGACTGTGAGACTTCTCAGCCTCCACAAATGCATGAGCCAATCCCTCATCATAAATCTTGTTCTCTCTATATATGTCTATCCTATCGGTTATGTTTCTCTAGAGAACTCTAACTAATATACCCGGTGACCCAACCTTTTTTTCTCCCTTTGGGTCATTTCCCTCCCAAGAGATGGTCCCAGGGAGGGGTAGGGAGGAACAACCTCAACTCAGAATGCCACAAGAATTTCAAGGTCTGGAACACTAGACCTTTGAGATTCAATTGTCATCAAAATGCTTCTCCAACACCAGTGCACAAAATTCTAGTTTGCCTCCTGCCTGCCACAGATTTAATTTCGAGTCATGCTGGATGGACGGATGAGGACACAGTGTGCCCAGTGAGCTGGGCGGCTATTCCTGTCTGCCAGGCTTGTGTTCTTGTGGTTTATAATGTCTTCGAGGGTGAATAATAACCTTGCGTTCATGCCAGGCCCTTAGGTCTTTGCTGATGACCTATAGAGCCTGGAAGCCTGAGATCTCAAATTCAACAGCAGGCCTTTTAAGCCTGGTCAATCAATCAGGCCACATAGAAGCACAGAAAGCAGAATCTGCTGATGCAGAAGGACCCAAGAACCCAGAGGAACATACCACTTGCCTGGAAGTGTGGGGCTGAATGTTTTTTTTTTCTTGAAAATGCCCAGTTTCCAGGGGGCTTCAGGTGCTCAGTGGCAGGGCCAGCTAGTAAGAAGTATACTTAGGGACTTTCCTCTAAGTCCTGATGGGATGCACCGAATTCCATCATTAGATATTCATTCCTTTGGCTTAAACCTTCCCCTAATAACTCAGTACTCCCTCCTGACTTACTGATTATTTCCCATTTGGTCAGGCTCAAAGTGTCCCAGTCATTTTTAATCCCTTCCTCTTTTCTTCCCCTCCTCCCCTCCCTCATCTAATTAATCATGAAGACTCCTTGATTATTCCTTCAAAGTATCTCTGGGGAAAGCCTACTGTAGTGGTAAGAATACTGGTTGTGTGGCCTTGAGCAAGGGATTAAAACTCTCTCTGAGCCTTAGTTTCTTCACCTGTAAAGTGAAGCTAACAACATCCTCCCTCAGAGGGTTTTTTGTAAAAATGAAAAATATACGGTCTTATTTAAAAAAACACCCACACCATTTCCTCCGAAGCCTCTTTGGCTGATTATTGTCAAGCTTAGAGATTTATAAGATGCTTTGTGCATATTATATTTTAAAATACACACCCAAATAGTACATGGCTTTATAAAAATGAGATCATATTCCATACTTTGAAAAAAGCAATGTGGCCCAAGCTGGTCCTTTCCTTTCTGTTTCCTCCTCCACGACCCTAATTTAGGTCCTCATTCATTTCTGTAACAGCTTCTTAACTTCTTAAGCAGCCCCCGTGCCCCCACCCCCACCCGCAGTTTTCCCCTCTCCAAAACATCCTCCTCCTCACTGCTGCTGCCCAGTAATCTTTCTAAAACTCTCTTCTGATTAGGACCTCCTGATGCTCAAAAATCTTCTATGGCTCCCATCACCTTTGAGTACTACGTCCCAACTCCTGGTAATGAAGGCTTTCCTAAAGTGGCCCCAACCTAGTCCCGTTCAACAGGCATTTCCTGAATGCCCACTGTGTGCCAGCCTCAGGCGTGGCACACAGCCTGAGGGATGGATTCAGCAAGAATAAGATGTTGTCTCCTCCACCATCTAGTGGGGAGTCAGATAGATGAACAGACATTTTCTAGAATACATGGTAAACAATAGGATAAAGGTAATCCCAGGGAGCTACAGGATCTTCAGGAAGCATCTACCTTTCTGGTCATGTCCTCATCCCCTATTATCCAAATCCTCCCTATTCTGTATCTCAAACATATCATGGCAACTCTATCTTTACCCCCAGGTGGGTAGGGCCTGGTGACTCAGATAACAACACCTGCTGCACATTTTTCCATTCATTTGTTGGGCCACTGTCAAGACGTCACATTCTTCAAGGGCATCGACAGTAGAATGGATAAATCAATTGATGCAGTCACTCAGTGGAATACTGCACAGAAGTGAGATGAATGGGCTCCAGTAACGTGCAGTAACACGGATGAATCTCACAGACACAACATTGAGTGAAAGAATCCAGACACAGGAGGGTACATAGCATTATGATTCCATTTACATAAATCCAAGTATAGGCAAAATTAATCTATGGTGTTAGAAGTCAGGACACCAAAGTTTCATGAAACAATGCTCACTCTTACTGTGTGTGATGTGCTCTATTGTTTCTTTTTGGCTCTATTTCTTTCTTTCCTTTTTAAGGGCTAGTCATCACTCATTTAATTGGCCCGACAAAGGATCAAAACCCACAGTTTGAAAAACACACTACTCTAGGGGTGCCTGGGTGGCTCAGTTGGTTAAGTGACTGACTCTTGATTTCAGCTCAGGTTATGATCTCACGGTTTGTGAGATCGAGCCCCACATTGGGCTCTGTGCTGACAGCACAGAGCCTGCTTAGGATTCTCTCTCTCCCTCTCTCTCTGTCCCTCCCCTGCTTGTGCTCTCTCTCTCAAAATTAATAAACATTAAAAATAAATAAAAAGAAAGTGAGTGAACTAAGTAGTCCTCCTTCAACCCCACTTTTTCCTTGAGCTCCTACTTCATAGCATGCTTCCCCTTCCCAAAAGAGCTTCTGCCCACACTGCTGTCCCTCTCTCCTCCTTCCTTCCTCACTCTGCACTGGCTAACTTTGACTTATCTGTTGCATTGAACCCACTCTAGCAGCCAACAACTTCCATGTCGCCAATCAAGAGGTCACTTTTCTGCTAGCTCTGACTTTGCTTCTCACTGGCATTAACCTCTCTTGGCATCTGTGGTGGTTAATTCTATGAGTCAACTTGGCTAGGCTAATAGTGCCCAGATTTGGCCTAACATTATTCTGGATGTTTCTGTGAGGGTGTTTTTGGATGAGCTTTACATTTAAATCAGTGGACTTTGAGTAAAGCAGATTGCTCTCCATAATTGGGTGGTCCACATCCCATCAGTTGAAGGCCTGAGCAAAACAAATGGCTGACCTCTCTTGAGCAAGAGGAAATTCTGCCATCAGACTGCCTTTCGATTTCATCTGCAACACTGGCTCTTCCTGGTTTGCCAGCAGACTGCCTTTGGACTTGAACTGCAAATCTTTCCTGTGTCTCCAGTCAACTGGTTCCCCCAGATTTTTGACTCCCCAAGTCTTTGCTATTGTGTGAGCCAATTCCTTAAGAAATCTCTTTCTACATATATTCACATTCTGTTGGCTCAATTTCTCTGCAGAGCCTTGACTAATACGGTATCTAACTCTGCACCCCCTGGTCTGCTCCTTATTCAATGGCCTGTGGGAAGATTTTTATTCATTTAATAAATATAAATAAGGTTTAATACATACACAATATTTATAAATTGAATTATCATTGTCATTCCTCTTTAAAGAGCCCGTTTCCCCAAAGTACTACCCCCTGGCTCAATGGGGAAGCACCTCCATCAGCAGGTTTCTGAATTCCCATCTTCTGCCCCCAGTAGGTTCATAAGGTAGCTTTCTGGATTCTACTTTCTAGATCTTATTAATTGACTGGATGCCTGCCATTCCCAGCTGTGAGATCCTGAGCAAATCATTTACCTCTCTGCCTCAGTCCCCTCATTTATAGAATGGGAAAAATAGAAGAATCTACCCCATAAGGTTGTGGTGAGGATTAAATTAAAATACTCAGCATGCAGTAAGCATTAAGTAGATGCTTGCTAAGTGTGGTCTTTCATCTGGAACATTGGGGCCATCCCAACTGCCTCCTACCTTGTCTCCTCTCTAAAGGGCTGTATTGGTTAGCTATTACTGCATAATAAGCCATCCCAAAACTCAATGGCTTGAAACAATTCCTTGTGACTCTGTGGGCCAGCTGGGCAGTACTGCTGATCTGAGTGGACTTGCGTCATCTGTACTGGGCCCATTCATGTATCTACAGTCAGCCAGCAAGCAGGCTGCCAGTGGCTGGTGGGTCTAGGATGGCCTCTTTCACATGTCTGGCATTTGGCTGGGCAGCAAGAGTGACTGGGTCATGATCAGCAGTCTAGCCTTCCTTGTTTTCATGGAAGAGGCAATGTGCCAAGAGAAAGAGCAGCAGTATGCAAGGTTTCTTGGGGCCCAGGTGTGGTACCATTACTACCATTGCATTCTAATGCTGGTCTAGATCCAAGGGCTGCAGAAATAGACCCTACCTTTTAGAGGGAGGAGGTGCAAAGTCATATTATACAGGGTAAGGACACGGAGAAAGGTCAGGATGGCCAGTGTTGATATCAAACTACCACCAGAACATTGATGCTGGTGTGGGGAGTTCAGAATATCCATGCCACTTGAGGTAGCAGGGGCATCACCTCCTAGTTTTGAAGCCAGATCAAACTGGATTTAAACACCAGCTCCATCAGCTACCTTGGGAAGTCTTTGGGTGATTTACTCAACTTCCCCCAGCCTCGGTTTCCTCATAGGTTGTTGTGAGGATTACACAAGGTTATTCAGGGAAGGGGCAGAGCACACACAGCCCATCCTGGGCTGTGCCAAATCCTTCCTCTGCTTCCCAAAGCTGAGGAGATGGAAACCAGGCTAAGCAGGACTGTGATTTCAGATGGGGAACTATGAAATGGCAATTACAGAGTAAGAGCTTAATTACAGTTCTCTGGGAGGGAAAGCGAGGAATGCAATCTGGTTGGTAGAGGGAAGGGGACTGGTGGGGGGGGGTGTTAGTGGAGGGGAGAGAGAAAGGGAGGCCTGAAAATGGAAAAACTGAGCCATTGAAAAGGCATCTCCCCTCATCCTCTAAAAAAATATTAATGATATTTTTATGTCACGTTTTGTTGCTCTGATTACAAAATTACTCCAGGGTACTTGGCTGGTTCAGTTGGTTGGGCCTCTGACTTCGGCTTGGGTCCTTTGAGTCCCATATCAGGCTTGCGGCTGTCAGGGCACAGCTTGCTTCAGATCCTCTGTCCCCCTCTCTCTCTGCCCTCCCCATCCCCAAAATAAATATTTAAAAATTAAAAAATAAAATTGGGGCACCTGGGTGGCTCAGTCAGTTAAGCATCTGACTTCGGCTCAGGTCACGATCTCATAGTTCATGCGTTCAAGCCTCACATCAGGCTCTGAGCTGTCAGCACAGCTGAGGAGCCTGCCTCAGATTCTGTGTCTTCCTCTCTCTCTGCCTCTTCCCTGCTTATGCTCTGTCTCCTTCTTTCTCAAAAATAAATAAACATTTTTAAAATTTTTACATAAAATACAAACAAAACAAAAAACAAAATTACTGTGTGATCGCTTTATGCAGTTTAAAAAATACATACACTGAGGGAGTTTTGCTCAGTCATATAAGTCAGAGAATGACAAATTCTGTATGATCTCACTTATAGGTGGAATCTAAAAAAAAAACAAAAAAACAAAATCGAATTCACAGACACAGAGGAAAAACAGGTGGTTGCCAGAGGTGGGTGGGCAAAATGGGTGAAGGTACAAAGTTTCAGTTAGAAGGTAAGTCAGTCTTGGGGCTGTAATGCACTATATGTATGATGACTATAGTTAATACCATAATGTATATTTGAAAGTTGCTAAGGGAGTAGATCTTAAAAGTTCTCATCACAAGAAAAAAAAAATTGTAACTATGTGTCATGATGGATGTCAGCTGGACTTATTTTGGTGATCCTTTCACAGTATATACAAATATTGAATCATTATGTTGTACACCTGAAACAAATACAATGTTATACATCAATTATATCTCAATTAAGAAGTACAGAAACTATTTTACCCATAACCCCACCAATCATAGTGGCTGATATTTACATGCATCTCAATACAAGAGCCCCCACTCACAAATGCTTTATACGCCAGTGACTCATGTGACTACCCCACACTGCTATCCCTACTGCACAGGGGAGGGGCGGAAACAGGGGCACAGAGAATATAAGTAACTCACCCAGGGTGTCACATCTAGTAAACAGCAGAGTGGATTCAATCCAAGCCACCTAGTGCCAGAGGCCTTGTGTGTCACCACTGGGCCACAGTACCACCTGGACACAGCCGATGCCTGGTATATCGCCCTCCGTCGTCTTTCACTTTCAGGGAAGTGTACCACTATTTCATTACTTCTGAAAGGCTATGTGAAAAAACTTATCTTTCTCCAATTTTATTTTTGTTAGTACTATTCCCAGGAGAGTATTAGTTTATGTGCTTTTCTCCTTCCTGCCTTTTTTGGTAATTTATAATTTTGATACAATTTCCAACTTATATAAAATTTGCAAGACTAGTGCAATAAACTCCCAGAAACTTTTAACTTATATTAACCAGTTGTTTACCATCTGCCTTATCATTTTCTCTCTCCATATAAATATATATAGGGGCGTGTGCATTTTTGTGAACAATCTGGGATTAAATTGGAGACATCAGGGCCTTTAACCCCTAAATACTTCAGTGTGTATTTCCTAAGAGATTTCCATCCATAACCACAGACCAATTTGCAAACTCAGGGAATTTTATATTGCAACAGTACTATTATTAACAGTACTGATCTACAGTCCATATTTAAACTAATCAATCAGGTGTGTGTGTGTGTGTGTGTGTGTGTGTGTGTGTGTGTGTGTGTGTATAATTCTTTCCCAATCCACTATCTAAACTGGGATCTTTCTTTGCATGTAATTGTCATATCATTTTAGCCTCCTTTAAAAGGGAATAGTGTCTCAGCCTTTGTCTTTTTTGATCTTGACATTTTTTTATGATACAGCCCAGTTACTTTACAAAATGTCCCTCAATTTAGGTTCCTTCCTGTCTTTTTTCTACACAAATATATACATCCATATTTTAAAAATTAGTATCACATAGTCGTCGTGCTATGTTTTTAAATTTTTCATTTAAACAGAAAAGTGAACAGATCATAAGTGACACTGAACACATATGTCACCAACACCCAGAGTAAGGGACAAAACATGACCTGCCCCAGAAACACCCTTGTGCCCTCTGTTAGTCCCTGACCACCTGCCAACCCAAAGGTAACCACTAACTTGACTTTTAAAACAGAGATTAGTTTTGCCTAATTTTGGGCTTTATATAAATGGACTTGTACAGTAAGTAATACTATTTTTGAACCTGACTTTTTCACTTAAAAATGTTGTGAACGCTTTTCCATATCATTGAAAGTTCTGCCCCAGCATCATACTTAATGATTTCAGAGTATCTCTTCCAGGAAGTACACCATAATTTATCTGGTCAGCGCCCTGTTTTGCAGCCTGTAGCTTATTTTCTATTTTTCCATATTATAACTCATACCACAGAATCATCCTCCCAAGGAAGAAGCAGCACAGGGTAGTGGCTAAAGCACAGGCCTCAAAGCTGTCCTGCCTGGACATGAATCCTGGATCTAACACTTGCTATGTAACTTCAGGCAAACTGCTTCATGGCTTGGTGCCTCAGTTTCCCCACACGTAAAATGCGGGTGATGATAATGATGATGATGACACCCACGTCCTCTCTTGTTGTAAGGATCTAATGTTAATAGAAATATAGTGCTTAAAATAATGCCTGGCACAAAGAAAATGCTCAATAAGTGTTAATCACTATTATCAGTCATTGGGAATATTTTCTAGAAGGAAAAAAAAAACATATTAAGTTGATCCTAAAAGGCATTCGATTTTTTTTCTTTTATGTATGGTATTTGTTGGTAAAGTCATTGAGTGGGATTTATGTCAGAATATGCTGAAGTGAGAAAGCCCTAGAGTGGAGGGAACAAAACCCTGGGCCTCAGCCTCGCTTGCTAGTTCAGGAGCTGCTGTATGATCTTTGAAAAGTCCTCTGATGTCTCTGAGCTCCTATTTCCTCATACGAAGTAGTGGGACAACTATTGCATATAGTCCAGGGTTAATTAGACCGGCTTTGGGCTCATGCAAAATTGAGGTTCAATTCTTACTCTGCCACTTATTCTCCTAAAACCCTTGGGTAAGTTATTTAACTTACTTAAACCCGCTCACAAGGCTGCTGTGAGGACATAAAGATGCTCGGGAAAGCCTTGCAGAGGCCACGCACATGTAAAGTCGCTATTCCTGCCTTTTTTTTAAAAGTAGGTTCCAACACCACATCAAGCCCAATGCAGGGCTTGAACTCGCAACCCTGAGATCAAGATCTGAGCTGAAATCAAGAGTCAGCTGCTTAGCCAACTGAGCCATGCAGGTGCCCCTATCGTTGCTAGTATTAATGTTACCAATCCTAGTCCCAAATTAAAGTAAGAAGAAATTATAAACTTTCAAGTGTTATTATTGACTAAGTTAGGAGCATGAGCTCTTAAATAGGGGGGCTGTTTGGCAAAGTGGCAAGTCAGGGTGAAACAGCAAACAACAGAAGTTCTAAAGTTTTGGGGAAAGGGATAAATAAGAAGCAAAACAACTTCAAGTTGGGCCAGCCCCATTTCCCAAACTTGCCTGATTATAGGACTCACCTGGGGAGTTTTTAAAACTATAGATTCTGAGCAATAGGTCTGAAGTGGGGCCCCAGAATCTTTATTTTTAACAGATGCTCCAGATAATTCTTGGAATTATCAGTTTTGGAAACATAGGTTCTGAGCGGAGTAGAAAGCATGGACTTGCTCCCTGGGGCAGCTGGGAGGAGTCAGGTAACTACATGGAAATCATTGTGTACCAAGCACCTACTAGGGGCCACGTACCAAGCTCAGTATGTTCCTACAGTGTTAATCGTTACAACAGATCTAAGAGACAGAGATTATTGACCCAGTTTTACAGACAGCAGCCTAAGGATCAGAGTTGAATGGCTTGCCTGAGGTCATAGATAGCAAGATATCCAGGTGTCTCTGATTTCAAAAGTCTTAAGAACTACTCTAAACTGACTGGCCAGAACACTCAGCTCTGTCCATTAGGATAGATCATTCTCTATGCAAGTGAGTATCATTGTATCTACTACTTTACAGTTTTCAGAGCACTTTAAGAATATTCTTTTTAATGTTTATTTATTTTTGAGAGACAAAGAGAGACAGAGCCTGAGTGGGGGAGGGGCAGAGAGAGAGGGAGACACAGAATCCAAAGCAGGCTCCAGGCTCTGAGCTGTCCGCACAGAGCCTGACGTGGGGCTGGAACCCATGAACCGTGAGATCATGACCTGAGCCAAAGTTGGATGTTCAACTGAATGAGCCACCCAGACTCCCCTCATAGCACCTTTTTTTTTTTTTAAAGTTTATTTATGTATTTGTGTATGTATGTATTTATTTATTTTGAGACAGTGTGTGCAAGTGCTCGAGGGAGGGGCAGAGAGAGAGAATCTCAAGTAGGCTCCATCAGAACCTGACGTGGGGCTTGAATCTACAAACCTGTGGATCGTGACCTGAGCCAAAACCAAGAGTTGGATGCTTGACCGACTAAGACACCCAGGGGCCCCCAGAGCACTTT
Organism: Herpailurus yagouaroundi; assembly: GCF_014898765.1. Lineage (NCBI taxonomy): Eukaryota > Metazoa > Chordata > Mammalia > Carnivora > Felidae > Herpailurus > Herpailurus yagouaroundi. The sequence goes on along the minus strand of NW_024422255.1, from coordinate 1,878 downwards.
TAAAAAACAGCCTTATTAAGGTATAATTTACATATAAAATTCATCCAGGTTAAGCATGCAATTCTCTGGGGGTTTTTTATGAAAATTTTTTTAAAAGTTTATGTATTGAGAGAGAGAGAGAGCATGAGAAGGGGAGGGGCAGAGAGAGAGGGAGAGATAATCCCAAGCAGGCTCCACACTGTCAGCACAGAGCCCCATGAGGGACTGGATCCCACGAACCGTGAGATCGTGACCTGAGCTGAAACCTCGAGTAGGAGGTTTAACTGACAGAGCCCCCCAGGCACCCCAATTCACTGGTTTTTAAATCTATTTACCGAGTTGGGTAACTATTACCACAACCAACTTTAGAACATTTCTATCACCCCAAACAGAAACCTCGTGTCCATTTGCAGCCAGTCCCATCCCCTCCCCAGCCCCTTGGCAACCACTAATCTATTTTCTGTCTCCACGGATTTGCCTATTCTGGACATTTCTTATAAATGCAGTCACATAATATGTGGCCTTTTTGTGTCTGGCTTCTTCCCTTTAACATAATGTTGTCAGGTTTTTCTCTGTTGTAGCACATGTCTGTTGCAATACTTCATTACTTTCTATGGCTGGATAATACTCCAATGTACAGATGTGGCACATTTTATTTGTCTTTATCAGTCGATGGATATTTGGGTCCTTTCTACTCCTTGGCCATTCTGAATAACGCTGCTGTGAATGTTTGTGTACAAGTTTTTGTGTGGACACACATGTTCATTTCTCTTGAACACATACCTAGCAATGCAATTGCTGGGCCATATGGTGATTCTACATTTAATCATGTGAGGAACCACCAGAATGTTTTCCCAAGTGGCTGTGCCATTTTGCCTTTCCACTGGCAGTGTAGGAGGGTTCCTTTCAGAACATTTTTATAGGTACACACTTGGTTAATCTCCACAACAACCCCAGAGATAGGTATCCTTACTTGTACCTTCCTGATGAAGACAATGAGAGGCAGAGAAGGGCATGACTTCTCAGAAGACACCAGCTATGAGGGCTGGGCTCCAACTCCAGGACTCCCTTCTTTCCTTCAAGAAGCCTGTTTTGGGGGGCCAATTCAGTGGGTTCTGGGTCTTTAAGAGGCGATGGATGATGGGCAGAGAGAAGGACTCTGTGGTGCAAAGCTTTGGAATGGAGAGGGAAGCTTTCAGTTTTCAGGATGGGGCCATCAAAGCCACTTCTGTTTGTGTTTTAATAGGCAACAGCTGGAGCCAGGTTCTGACTAATTAATGATGATCAAAGTGCTCTGACAAGATGGAGTGCTCTGCAGACGCCAGCCATGAATTATTCACAGCCGGTCTTCCTAGCTGGAGGGGAGGAGGATGCCCAGGAGTAGAAGAACAAGAGGTCCTTACTCCTTCCTTATTTTGCAAAAGCCTGAGCCTTCCCACATGACTCAGTTTCTCAGTCCAGAAAATGGGTCCAGCTGTGAACTCTCATTCCTTTATGCTCCAAGCCAGGACCTGACAGAGAGGGGCTGGTGACCTGAGTCCTGTTCCCATCAAGGCAGCACACACTCAAGCTGCCTCCACCAAACAATAAATAATTAATAATAATAACACCAGCATATAGTTCAGGGGGTGGCAAACATTTTCTGTAAAAGGCCAGTTGGTAGGGCACCTGGGTTGAGCATCTGACTCTTGATTTCAGCTCATGATCCCAGGGTCATGGAATTGAGCCCAGTGTCGGGCTCCATGCTGAGTGTGGAGCCTACTTGAGATTCTCTCTCCCCTTCTCTTTCTACACCTCTCCCTTACTCACACTCTCTCTCTCTTTCAAAAGAAAGAAAGAAAAGAAAACAAGAAAGGAAGGAAGGAAGGAAGGAAGGAAGGAAGGAAGGAAGGAAGGAAG
>NW_024422254.1:0-1061 GCF_014898765.1 Herpailurus yagouaroundi | reverse complement strand
TCCCTCCTCCCTCCACAATGCCTGTTCTGGGGCAAGAGGCACCACAAGAAATTCAGGCAGCTTCTACCAAAATCTGCATCCTTGAGCTTACCCTAATCTTTCAGAGAATGTGTGCCTCCCTTTCTAGTTCAGTTCCTGTCCCCCACCTCTCTGTTGTGCAAAGCATCGGCCTTGCTTATTGTTTATGTCTCTGAGTGTTTTTCTGAGTTGGCACTTAAAGTGAACTTTTCCCTAGATTGAGACTCAGATCAGTAAGTTAAAAGTACACATTGATTGGTCTTTATTATGTGTGCAATAACTCTCTTATTAAATTGAAATTAAACGTACATCTAGGGAAAAGTTCACTTTAAGTGCCAACTCAGAAAAACACTCAGAGACATAAACAATAAGCAAGGCCGATGCTTTGCACAACAGAGAGGTGGGGGACAGGAACTGAACTAGAAAGGGAGGCACACATTCTCTGAAAGATTAGGGTAAGCTCAAGGATGCAGATTTTGGTAGAAGCTGCCTGAATTTCTTGTGGTGCCTCTTGCCCCAGAACAGGCATTGTGGAGGGAGGAGGGAGGGAAACGTAATTATAGATTAAATATAATCAGGGATGCTTTGGGATATTGTCACACACACACACACACACACACACACACACACACACACACACACACCTTTTTCCTAGGAATATTTAGCACTCTATCAATGAATAAAAAGCCTCTCCGACTATTTTGAATGTTAAAAAGGGTGATGGGGTTGAGTGTATGTGTGTAAAAATGCTGTTGCTTGGATGGTCTCTAGCCTTTTGGCTCACTTTACTCTTCCCCCTGCCCCCTTCCCTCCTCCCTCCACAATGCCTGTTCTGGGGCAAGAGGCACCACAAGAAATTCAGGCAGCTTCTACCAAAATCTGCATCCTTGAGCTTACCCTAATCTTTCAGAGAATGTGTGCCTCCCTTTCTAGTTCAGTTCCTGTCCCCCACCTCTCTGTTGTGCAAAGCATCGGCCTTGCTTATTGTTTATGTCTCTGAGTGTTTTTCTGAGTTGGCACTTAAAGTGAACTTTTCCCTAGAT
>NW_024422253.1:0-11098 GCF_014898765.1 Herpailurus yagouaroundi | reverse complement strand
TCACCTAGGCTCTTGATTACCTGGGCTCTTGCTCACCTGGGCTCCTACTGACCTGGGCTCCTACTGACCTGGGTTTCTACTCACTTGGGCTCCTACTCACCTGGGCTCCTACTCACCTGGGCTTCTACTCACCTGGGCTTCTACTCACCTGGGCTGTTTATTGCCTCAACTCCTGCTCTCCTCCGGTGTAGTTTCCACAAAACAGCTAGAATGATCTTTAAAAACTACCATGTAACAACTCTGAGGGCACTATAATCCCTTCAGGGCTTCTCAATTCCTTATCAGTTAAATTTCAAACTCGTAATCTGGCCCCAACTGAACGTTCCTCTGCTTTGCTCTGGGTTTTCTTCCCGACCGACCTTCCCTTCCTCTGACTGAGTGGCTCCTCCCACCCCCCACCCCTACCCCCTAGGCATGCCAGCCACCTGCATGTAAAGGACCCTGCCACTCTTCAGGCCTGTAACAGGACTCAGCTGCAATGTTACCCTCCTCCCAGAAAGCTATCTCTGACCTCAGGCCGAGATGGACCCTCTGGCCTGGGCCTTTTTGTCATCAACCTTAGATGATCACCACTTAAAGCTATGGGTGTAAGTTTTGATAGAAGACTTTCCTTTGCATGGATGGTAAACTCTGTAGGGACAGGGACCTTATGTAACTTTTGTTATCAGTTAACTTTAGAGTTTAAGACCATGATTGTGTGTGAGGGTGTTTAGTGTGCACTGTTTATTTCGTATATGAGGTCCTAAAAATAGGACCTTATGGAGATATCACCTGGGCTGGAAAGCCTGTGACTCACCTGCATGGGACCTCCCAGAGTGCCCAAGAGCATATTTCCAAATCCAAATCTCTTCATTGTGCTGTGACGTGTCATCTTTTGGGGCTGTCTGATGACCCGTGGGAGGCAGTGAGCCAGGGGTATCAATGAGGAACTGAAGCCAGATCGCCGCAGGCCAGGTCCTTGCTCACAGGTCCCTGCGCACACTACTAGCTGTGTGACCTTAAGGATACTTCTTAACTTCTCTGGGCCTCATTTGCTTTACATGTAAAATGGGGGTAACGGCAGTATCTACCCCATAGGTTTGCTGTGAAGAGGAGATTAACTAATTGGCATAAAGTATTCAGAGGGAAACTCGACATGCTAATCGGCTAATAGATGTTAGTTTTACTGCTGTTGTAGTAATTATCATGATTAATATTACTATGATCCCTACCAAACTTACAAATAACTGTGTAAATCAGAATGCCAGTGTATTACATCACAATGAGAGATACACCTACCACGTAAGCTGGAAAAATCAATACCTCTTGTCTGCATGAAGGTAAATCACAGTAGTAAAATTTAATTCGAGGTTTTGATTTTGAAATAGTGTCGTTAAAAATTACTACAAGTCATCGTCACTGTGATAGTGCTTCTTTTTATTTTTTTTATTTAAAAAAATTTTTTAAGGTTTATTTATTTTTGAGACAGAGAGAGACAGAGTATGAACAGGGGAGGGGCAGAGAGAGAGGGAGACACAGAATCAGAAGCAGGCTCAGGTTCTGAGCTGTCAGCACAGAGCCCGACGTGGGGCTCCAACCCACGAACCGCGAGATGGTGACCTGAGCCGAAGTCAGACGCTCAACCGACTGAGCCACCCAGGCGCCCCAGGAATCTCCACTGCTGAGTTTGTATTGACCGCTCTCGTCGGCTGTGTTGCCTGGAAGAGGATCACAGCCGTGGGGAAGTGTTTCTGGCCACTTCTCTGCACCTATGGACGAGGCGGAGGGCACATGACCTTGGACCTCAGCCGGGATTCTGGGACAGACAGGTTTCTGCGTGAGCCCAGGTCACATGCAAATGCACACCTTGCACAAACTCCTCGGGGCCAGAGGGCGGCGTTAATTCATGTGGGTCTTTATTCCATGTCCCTGAAGGTGCACACAGAGTGGGATTTTGGGAAAGGCTACGTAGACCTCTGTGGTGTCGGTGTGGGGTCTCCAGAGCAGGTGATGGGCCGAGAGGCGCCCGTCACCCTGTCCTCTGAGCCCATGCTTACCGACAACACGGGCACAATTGTTCCACATCACAGTGTGAAAAGTATTTTTAAATGTACTGGGTGAGGAGTACAATTGTCATTCAGAAATAGTCTATTTTTCCCCTTGAAAGACTGCCTTGAACACGGTGAGTTATTTTCCTGATCTTTTTCAGTAAATCAGAGGTTTCACCGTCTTGTAAACCCCTGGGCTACAAAGTCTTGCCCGCTCCCTCGATATTGTTCTCTGTGATTTCGATGCTATCTTGTTACCAGCAGGCCTGACAGAGATGCATCGGGGATGGTTAGCCTCCCAGGTGAGATCAGATTGAACTCTCCTTATCACTTCATTGTCTGCTCATCACTCCCAGGAGCTGCTCTGTTGTGAGACGCTCAGGCTGTTGCTCTTAAAGAGAACGCTCTCTCTGCCCTGGATATCTGACAGCTGGGGGTGGCTCCCTGGGGGTCACCCACCCTTGACCAGAAGCAGGAGTGACCCCTCGCTCATGGGGGTGCTTGTGCTTTGCTGGAGGCTTGTTTTTCTCCAGCCCTCGGGTTCCTAGGTGGGGACAGGACATCTGTGGTGCCCGGGCAGGTGACAGCCAGAGTGGGGGGGAATTGAGGCAATAAATGGGTCCCCTGGGGTGCCCGTCGAATCCTTTAATTTCCTGATGCTGTGGCCTCTTTCTGGGTGAGGGACTCCCAGGCTTTGGAGCTGGTCCGAGGAGGACGCAGACCCTACAGCAAGGCCGTGAGTGTTTTGCCCCCCTTCCGTCTCCCATGTCCTGTGCACCGACCTGCTCTTGTTGGGACGGGGACACAGGAAGGATGTGGGGGTGGCTCGGAGATGTGTCATGGCTGCCTCGTGCTCTGGACACTTTGGGAAACAGCAGAGTCCAGCAGAAACTGCTGACAAGTTGGGGTCTGGCAGATTTCAGTTCAAGTCCCAACTCCACCACCTACGGGGGTCAATGGCCGTCTAGAACTGGACCCTCCCTGAGTCCCAGCTGCCTTATCTAAGAAAGAGTGATGATTGTGAAATGAGAATTAGTGACATTTAGACTCAGGAAGCACTTCTGTGTGCCCGCGGGGCCTCTAGGAGGGCTCGGGCCACCTAACAGCAATCCTGGGGTGACGGGCTCCGCTCCATTTGACAGCTGAAGCTCGGGTCTGCGTGGGCATGGCCAGCAGGTGGCCGAATGGGGGAGAAGCCAGGGTCTGTCCTGGGGCCAGCAGCACCTGCCCCCCACGGGCCAGGCAGACTGTAACAGGGTGTCGAGTGTGTGTGTGTGTGTGTGTGTGTGTGTGTGTGTGAGTGTGAGCTCCCTATGTGCCGTGAAGAACAAGGGCAGCCTCTCCAACTCCAGGATGTTCAGTTCACAAACCACGCCCCGGGAATCATGTGCGAACACTGAACGTGGGGCTCTGGCCGGGAGTGTCTGAGGCTCAGCATTTCCAACCCACGTGCAGCGGGAGACGCTGTGAGGGCCACGCTGTGTGGAGCAGATCAAGAGACTTTCTGTGAGCAGGTGTCATCCAGAGCTCACAGAAATCCCTAGGGGGCGGGACCACTGGGAGGAATGGACCATCCGCATGGTTTTGTTCCTCTGTCCCTGGTGCTGAATCCCTGCTAGTTGCTGAGTTCCTTCACTCCTGGGGGGATTGTCACCCTTTGGGAGGGTCCCAGCAGGGCACGGGGCTCGGGGGGGGGGGGGGGGGCGGGCAGGAAGTGGGCAGGCTGGACTCCCCAGCTCCCTCCCGCTCGGCTGTCATCAGAGTCCCAGAGTTGGGGCTCCCGCTTCTCATGCTCAGGACGCAGTGAGGACCCACAGAGGCTGGAGTGATGTCCCAAACTGCAGAGTCCTGGTCGGATGCCTGAGATGCCACCTGGCCACCCTGCCGCCCTGTGGGGCCGCTGCTTCTGGCCGGGGGGACCTTGAGAAGCCAGGGAGGCTTTCTGTGTGCCGGGAAAATGCCAGGCGGGGAGACAGGCTCTGTCCCCACTTCTGGAAGCTCCTTCTCTCCTGCCCCCCAGCCCTTCTCTGCTGGATCCCTGCTCTGCTTTCTGGCTCTTCCTGAATTGTAAGTCTGGGCATCTCAAGTCCAGCTCAGTCCCCCACAACAGCTTTCCGGGAGTGTGACGAGTTCCAACCACATCGGCCGGGGCTGAGCCCCGCCCCTCCCCGCCACCGTGGCCAGCTCAGCTTCACGTGGCACCCCACCTCCTGCTCCCCCCACCCCTCAGCTTGGTCCCTTCCAGAATGATCTGCCGGCGGTTCCTTGTGCATGCCAGCCTCTCTGGCTTCCTCCCATGACTCCTGTCCTTGCTGTTCCTCACCATTCATCACTGGGCCGTCTCCTGTGCTGCGAGCCGCTCAGGAGCAAGCTTTTCCTGAGCAGTTCCTATGGGCCAGGCCCTGAGCTGACACTTGGGATGCAGTGGGGTCAGTGCCCACGGGCCTCAGGGCTCTGGATCTCCCAGCCCACTGTCCCCGCACCAGGCCAGCCGCACCTGCATCCCCCTATGCAGAGACCTAGCCTGTGACTCGGGAGGCCTCCAGGAGAATCCCTGCATTCTGTGCAGGGCCGAGCCATGTGTGTGGCCGGCCCTGGGTTGGGGGGGAGCCTGGGAGAATGGCCAGGACCTGTCCCCCAGGGGAAGGGGACACTTTGCAAGGGGAGCCATGTGTGTGTGTGTGTGTGTGTGTGTGAATGTGTGTAAACGTGTCTGTGTGTGGGCACATGTGTGCGCGTGGGCCCTGTCCCCCCAGCACCTGCGGTGGAGGAGGGGGAAGACGTTCCAGGAACTCACAGGTGTCTTTCTTCGTTTCCTGCTCTGCTGTCTAAGGTTCAGTCACATCCACGCCCAAGTAGAGAGTGCGTCCCGCCTTCCCTCCTTCCTGCCCGCTTGCCCTCCTCCCTCCCTCCCGCCTGCCCTCTTTCCTGCCCGCGTGCTGTGTTTCGTAGTCTGGCACTTTACGTGTTGCCATTGCTTGTGTATCCAACCAGACGCACTTCCTGTGCTTCCCCCGTTCTCCTTAACTGTGATTTATGTGAACTTACGGGTTTCCGTCACGGCATTTACACCGGGAAGCCATAAACCTCAGGAAGTAACTTTCTCTCAGGACACACTGCATGCACACACCTACAGACGTGTGCACATGCACAAACACGTAAACACATGCACACAGAAACCCGTGCACATACCACACACATGCACACACGTCCACACACGTGCTCACACACATGCGCACACACGCACATATGCATACATGTGCACACACACATACCTATGCTCACACATACACACATGCATACACACAAACGTGCACATATGCACATACATGAACACATGCACAAACATGCACACACATGCACACAGAAACCCATGCACATGCATGTGCACACATGCTCACATGCACACACGTCCACACGCATGTGCTCACACACATGCACACACGCACACACATGCACATATGCGCATATATGCATACACATGCACACACACCTATGCGCACACATGCACACACACAAACATGCACATATGCACATACATGCACACATGCACACACATGCACACACACCATACACACATGTGCACACAGAAACACACATACACATAAATGCGTACGTGTGCACACACACATGCTCACATATACACACATGCACATACCCCGCCCCAGCCCCCCAGGCCCCGTTGGATCCCAGAGCCACTTCTGGGGGGCTGAAGCCTTGCTCCCTGGCCCGGGCAGAGGCAGGGGCAAGGTTGGCCTTGTTTCCCCAACTGAGGGTGAGTCTCTGAGCTGACCTGCAACGGCACCGCGGGGCGGGAGTCTCCCTGCCAGGACCCTGCTGTGTTCTCCGCCCAGACGGGAGGCGGGATCGATGGCTTCCAGCTGACAAAGGGTCCAGCCTTTTCCCTTTCTGTTCCTTGAGCACTGTTCGTGCACCTTCGGGGGAAATAACACTTCTGTCCACACAGAAGATTAGAGGGGACGTTAGCGGAGGGACCAGGAGAAGCAGCAGGTCGGCTTCATTGTCCCCCCCCCAGCACTGACCACCTCTTTGCAGGGGAGGGAACAGGCCCACAAGGCCTCGTGTTTTCTCGCTCCCGCACCGCTGACTGCCCTGTGGCAGCTTAGGGCAGGACCCAGGTCCGTGCTGCTCCGGGGCCCCTGCCCTTCCAGTCTGTGTCTTCGTAGACTCTCGTGCGGGGCCTGGTGTAAGCTTTTCCTCCTGCCTCCCACCTGGCAGGTGCTCCAGAGAGAGCCTGGCTGGGGGGCTGCGGCTGCCGGCTGGTTCCTGCCTCCCTGAGTCCACACTGGGCTGCCTCACTACCAAGAGACTCCAGCAACCCACCAGAAGGGCCTCTCCTCCAAGCACCTGCTCTCTCACCTTTGGGACACTGGGCACTGTCATGTGTGACCTGCTTTCGTGTGCCTTTATTAGTCCCCACTGTCTATACTGTGAGCTCCCAATGCCTGCAGACCTTGGCGGGGCCACTATGAGCAAATGAGCCAATATATGTGTATCCCTCAGGTTCTCCAGAGAAACAGAGGCACGGGAATGTATATATGTGTACGTACGTATGTGCATACACATATTGAGATTGAGAGGGATTTATTTTAAGCGATTGGTTCATGTGATTGCAGGGCTGGAAAGTCTCAGATTCGCAGGGCAGGAGAGCAGGCTGAATGCTAGGCGGGGTTCTGTGTTCAGCCTAGAAGCAGTTAGTTCTTTCTTCAGGGTACTTCTGTCTTTCCTCCTAGCCTTCAGCTGATCAGATGAGGCCCACCCACATTATGGAAGGTCATCCGTTTCACTGAAAGTCCACTGATTATAGATATAAATCACAACTGAAAAACACCATTACAACCGCATCTAGGCAGGTGTGTGACCACACCAATGGGCACCATGGCCCAGGCAAGTTGACACATAAAACGAACCATCACAGTATACACAAAACCCTCACAACAGTGCCTGGCCAACAGGGCGCTCAATACTTGGAGTGATTTTTGTTAGCTATCACCAAGCGAGTGCTCATTGCCTACTGAATTGTTTAAGGGATTCCACAGACTCTAAAAGTATTCAAGGAATTCGGTCACTGACACGGAGAACCTAACACAAACTGTATGCACTGTTTCATAGTATTTGAAGGCATTCAAAGTCCTTCCAAGCAGCAGGATTTTTTTCTGGATTAAGCATTCACTAAGGTCCCTCCTGGTTCTGATTTCTATGATGTTATTTTATTAGGCTTTTTAGGCTAAAATGGCTTTTTTTTTTTAATTTTTTTTGGTAATAAGAAAAGTAAAGTCTAGAAGCTGATTAGATGATAAGCACACTTGAGAATTTCTAGCTGGAATCACTATATACTGTATGCTTTCATTGGAAAGCGTTGAGTCACCTGGCTGGAGGGTCATCCTCATAACCACTTGGACGCATTCTCTGTGACGGCAAGTGGAGAAAGTTGCCTAGAGAAATCCTCATTCTCTGTGATGCATCTCTCATGGAGTTTGTGCTTCCATAAAGATAAAGGAATTACCAGTGAAGTGTGTGGGCAGTTTCATAATCTTCTCTTTTCTGTTTCCAGGCTCTTTAAAATGTTGAGAAAAAATCACCAATATTGATATATTTCATATATATTGTTTCTCTCTTATTTGTTTGGAGAAAACACTTCTTCTTCCCTAAACCGAATATTGCGTGAGTAAATCTCTACACCTGACTTGTAGTAAGGAAGTACAATGCTGACATGTTCCAGAATCGTGTTTCTCCGCATGAGCTGTGGACGGCACTGGGAAGCTGGTGTGTTAGAAGGAGACGTTTCTAACCAGTCAGATGGGCCTTCAGAAAACACGAAGCCATTGGAACTACTCATTATTGCTGGGATTGCACTACTTAGAATAAACCAATGCTTGCTAACTTTAACAAAATGTGATCAAATGCTTTTTACGAGTCCTTTGTGCGAAGTTCCCAAATATACCTCACGCATTTGAATAACTTCAAACAATGTGCCTTCGTTCAAGGTGAGGCAGGATGGCATCGCCATGACTCTAAGACTCCCTTTTGTTGGATGGAAATCCACTGTTACATTCTGGAAGGAAGGCGTCTCTGTTTGTGGTAGTTGTGCAGAAATGAGCGGGCTCCTACATCCTTTTGGAACACGGGTCAGAGAGTGAGTAAAACCAGTGAGGAATGTTCCCAGTAGGGCTTGACCTGAAGAGATTTGAAATACCTAAAAATTACATATTTGTGTTAAGAAATGGTTGAATTTTACGCTGTGCACATTGTGCATTTTGCAAATAATTATGTTATGACTGCTGAGGATGTGTGGGATAGGTCTGATCCCCTAAAGCAGGCGCTGTGGTTTTTTATGTGTTAATTTTACCATTTGCTAGTACATGCACACATGAGAAATCTCAAATCATTGTTTGAATTTTTTTTTTCAACGTTTATTTATTTTTGGGACAGAGAGAGACAGAGCATGAACGGGGGAGGGGCAGAGAGAGAGGGAGACACAGAATCGGAAACAGGCTCCAGGCTCCGAGCCATCAGCCCAGAGCCCGACGCGGGGCTCGAACTCACGGACCGCGAGATCGTGACCTGGCTGAAGTCGGACGCTCAACCGACTGCGCCACCCAGGCGCCCTCAAATCATTGTTTGAAAGAGTTGAGACTGCTTAAAAGCAAAGTATAGAAGATATCTATCTGTCATCTAATTATCTGCACTTATATTTCCATAGAAAATTTTTTTTAAATTTCTTTAAATTTATTTTTGAGATAGAGGAGACAGAGGCAGGGGAGGGATGGGCGGAGGGGGCAGAGAATCTGAAGCACAGAGCCCGGTGCGGGGCCCGAACTCACGAACCGTGACGTTATGACCTGAGCTGAAGTCGGATGCTCATCTGAGCCGCCCGGGTGCCCCTCCACGAAATTCTGAAGATGAATGCCGGGAGAAGCACTCTCATAGGTGAAGCGCGGGAGTTGCTCCCTCAGGCTCCTGGAGAGGACTGGAAGGGAGCCGGGATTAAGCTCTGCCGTTGGGACTCTGCCTCATCACCTGTAACTTTGCTTCTCTCTGGGATTGGGGAGGAAGGTCAACCTGTGTCTCGGGGGTGTTCACTATGCGTGCCCTGGGAGGAAGGCGCCCTGATGACTGACCTGGCACAGGCCCCCAGCACCCATCCATCGGGCACTGGGTGGGCAGGTGACACTCTAATTCAGTCCTGGCAGACTGGCCAAGAATGGGGGAGGCCCAGTCACAAAAGGAAGGCTCCTGTGGTGAAGAGGTGGGCAGGGGTTGTTGGACAAAGCAAACGGCCTGAGTCCCTTTCCCTGTCGTTTCCTGAGCCCACGCAGGTGCTCTATGGCGAGCCGCAGGCTCAAGCCGGACATCTGGAGGCACAGAACGCAGGGCGACACAGCCTCGCTGTTTGGGGTGTTGCCGCCTAAGGGCAGCTGTGATTTTAGTGGGCTCGTGAGCACACACAGGACTGAGGGAGAGGGCACGAGACACCGGAGGGAGCTGGGTGGTCTCCTTGAGGAGAGAGTCCTCACTGCTCCGGCCTTCGGGCCGGATGGAGCTCTGGTGGGTGAGGGCACAGGTGTGTCAGGAGGGGAGGCGGCACCGTGGTAACAGACACATAAAGAAACCTTGAGCAACCGCACAAGGAAAACGCAAGCCGCTCCCATTGTAGACCCCAGGTGGCTGGTGGGCAGGGGCCAGGGCACCTTCTCTATGGGGCCACCAGGGACCTGCCCTCCCTCGGTCACCGGGGACGATGCCGTTCTCTGTGTGTGGGGCTCCAAAGGTGCCATGGAAAAGCCTGAGAGAAGAGGAGGGATGTGGAGTTGTTTTGTGAAGCAGGCCATGCAAACCTCACTGTTTGCCCCGTTGGCCAGTGGTAACCCCCCGGCCCCACGTGCATACACAAGGGTGTCAGCGCAGGCCCCCTGTGGGCCCAGAGGCAGGGATCGAACCTATGGCAAACGTATGGCATCATCTTCAGAAGATAAGGAGGATCACGGCTGCACACACAGTGAGTTTGGCAGACTTGGAGGACAAATGAGTCGGGGGACAGGTGAACCGCTGTGGGGGGTGGCCTCCTGGCCCCCGTGGGAGGGGGACGGACACACAGGGGAGGGGAAACAGGTTCCCTCTGGGCCCCCCTGAGCACAGAGAACAGAGGGATAGAGGTGAGGAAGGCTGGTGCATGTGGGCCTGGGTGGGGTTGGAAGGGGTGAGGTTAGAAGGCCTCCTAAGGGAACAGGGCCCAGGGCTTGGGGTGTCCACAGAGGCGGAGAAATAGTCCCAACTTGGGAGGCAGTTTGGGAGCTGGGATCTGCCGGGAAAGAGCAGCCGAAGTAATGCATCCAAGTCCGAAAGCCCCAAGAAGTCACAAAATAATTACAAGGAAGATATTTGGGGGGAGGTTGCTGGCTAGGAGCGACAGCCCTGGGCAGAGACTGGAGAACGTGCTGGATTCCCCAGGCCTCCGGCCGCGTGCGTTGCTGCGTCCGCCTCCTGAGGGCTCTTTCTCAGGTGCTCGGTCTTCGCCATGACTCAGACCCCGATCTGTGTCCCACTGACTCCCGCGTGTCCCCGTCGGCCCGAGCTCTCCCTGCGAGCTCCGAACAGGTGTTTGCGGCTGCCTGCTGAGAAACTCCACTTGGACATCTCCCCAGCAGCTGCTTTGGCTCGGCCTGTCACCTCAGTCTGTCAGGTAGCTCAAGAACCTCCTTGCAGCCCTGTGCTTTCCTTCCTGAGAGAAGACCCCCACCTACCCAGTCGCTCATGCAAGAAACTTGAGTGTTTTCACAGCAGGCTTCCTTCAAGTCCCAGAATCAGTCACTGAGCTCTGCCGGTCCTTCCTTCGTAACTCTTTCTGGAACCTTCTTTCGTCTCTACCACCACTGGCACTGCCTTGGTCTCAGTCACCATGGTTCCTCACCTGGGCTCCTACTCACCCAGGCTGCTTCTAATCTGGGCTCCTATTCACCTGGGCTTCTACTCTCCTGGGCTCCTATTTACCTGGGCTTCTACTGACCTGGGCTCCTACTCACCTGGGCTCTTACTTATCTGGGCTCCTA
>NW_024422252.1:0-1180 GCF_014898765.1 Herpailurus yagouaroundi | reverse complement strand
TCTTTCTTTCTTTCTTTCTTTCTTTCTTTCTTTCTTTCTTTCTTTCTCTTTTAACACTTCAAAATACTTCAGATTCATCTGGCATATTCCCTGTCCCAGCCCTAGAATCAGCCATTTCTCCAAGGAACCCTGGTTCCTAGTATTGAAAACTGGTATTAGAACCCAAGATACGAGATCTAGGCATGCTCATTGCTTCTGGGCTATCCTCAGAAACATCAAAGCGTGACCTAGATTTTGAGAGACAGTGAGTTCAAAAGGTAGAAATGGGGAGGAAACATATTTCTGGAGAAGCAACTAGCAGGAGCAGGATTTGAGATTTGGGGAAAGGACAGTCTCACAAGGAATCCAGAAGTCTTAAGCAAGCAAGATTCTTTGGAGGGACACAGTAGGGAGATTAATCTGGCAGCAGTAAGCAAGGTGACCCTGAGCAGAAGAGTCTGAAAGGGGAGAGAACTGTTAAATGGTCAGTGTAATAACAGGTACAGTGTTAAATTTGTCCCTCCCCCTTACCACCCTGGATGATGTGTGAGGAAAGGGCTGAACAACTGATCTAATCTGGACAGTCTGAGGAGTCGTAACCTTTCTCCCCTGCAGCAAGCCAGGAGTTTTAAAAAGTAGTATTGAACTATTTTGTTTGGTTAATTTGTTTCACCCAATGTTGTCTATATTAGTGTTTCTCGTTAGGTCTCTTTTGATTGCAAGTGATAGAAAGCACTTTAGGTTGTTCTCTATCATTTAGAGTCTGTTATGGTTTGTTCCCCTTTCTCCTTTTTTTCCTTTATCACCTTCCTATATGTTCACCTGTTTTCTTTCTTAAATTCCACATATGAGTGAGGTAATATGGTATTTGTCTTTCTCTGAGTGACTTTTTTCATTTAGCGTAATACATTCTAGCTCCATCCACATCGTCACAAATGGCAAGATTTCTTTTTTTTCTTTTTTTTTTTTTTTGATGTCTGAGTAATATTCAATTGTATATGTCTACCATCTCTCCTTTACCCATTCTTCAGTCGATGGACATTTGGGCTCTTTCCATAGATTGACTATTGTGATAATGCTGCTATAAACATCAGTGTCCAGGTATCCCTTCAAATCTGTATTTTTGTATCCTTTGGGTAAATTTACCTAGTAATCAATTGCTGGATCATAGGGTAGTTCTAGTTTTAACTTTTGGGGAACC